>NC_133770.1:112347897-112435296 GCF_003597395.2 Chelonoidis abingdonii
AGGTTGTGGAATCTCCATCTCTGGAGATATTTAAGAGTAGGTTAGATAAATGCCTATCAGGGATGGTCTAGACAGTATTTGGTCCTGACATTAGGGCAGGGGACTGGACTCGATGACCTCTCGAGGTCCCTTCTAGTCCGAGAGTCTATGAATCTATGAATCAATACAAGGAAATGATTAAGCAAGATATCCTGGCAAGTGACCTGCACCCACATGCTGCAAAGAAAGCTGAAAACCCCTGAAGGTAACTGCCAATCTGACCTGGGGGAATATTCCTTCCTGACCCCACATTGGGTGATCAGTTAGACCCCATGCATATAATCAAAAACCAGCCAGCCAAGCATCTGAGACAGAGAAAGTTTGGAGACACTTCAGAGCCCTGGCCCTCCCCTCCCAATGTCCCATTTCCAGCCATGGCCATGCCTGATGCTTCAGATGAAGAAGATCAAAAAATTCACTGAGAGGAGGAAGAAATCCTTTCCTGGAAGCTGCAGGTGGTGGTGAGGAATCATGAAGCATGAGCTCTTAGGAACATAAGACAAACAAGAAGTGATCCCCAGAGCTGCAAAGCCCTGCCTCTTACAATCACAAGCAACTCTGTTATACAATTACACTCATAAATTTGTCCAGCTCTCTTTTAAAACAAGTTATTTTGTTTGCCCTCACAACTGCTACAGAAAGGTTGTTTCATAACCTCACCCTTCTTATGGTTAGAAACCTTCTTCTAAATTTCCAGTCTGTATTTGTTCATGGCCAGTTTATATGCATTTGTTCTTGTGCCAGCATTGTCCTTTACATTAATAGCTCTTCATCCTCTCTGTATTTACCCCCAATGTATTTAAAGAGAATAATCTTGTCGTCTCTCAGCCTTCTTCTTGCTTAACTAAATAAATCAACCACTTTCAGTTTCCTCTCATAAAAACAGGCCCTGCAATTCCCTGATCATACTAGTAGTTCCTCCCTTCATCTGTTCTACTTGAACATTGGTCCCCCGAACTGTACATAATATTCCAAATGAGGTTTTACCAGTGCCTTGCAAAATGACACTAATACGTCTCTATTTCTGACGGAAATGCCTTGCCTGATACGTCAAAAAATCACAGATTTATAGAATATCAAGGTTGGAAGGCACCTCAGGAGGTCATCTAGTCCAACCCCCTCAAAGCAGGACCTAATCTCCAACTAAATCATCCCAGCCAGGGCTTTGTCAAGCCTGACCTTAAAAACCTTGAAGGAAGGAGATTCCACCACCTCCCTAGATAGCGCATTCCAGTGCTTCACCCCCTCCTACTGAAAATTTTTTTCCTAATATCTAACCTAAACCTCCACCTCCCCTAAACCTCCCCCATTACTCCTTGGTCTGTCATCTGGTACCACTGAGAACAGTCTAGATCCATCCTCTTTGGAACCCCCTTTCAGGTAGTTGAAAGCAGCTATCAAAGCCCCCCCACCATTCTTCTCTTCTGCAGACTAAATAATCCCAGTTCCCTCAGCCTCTCCTCATAAATCATGTGCTCCAGCACTCTAATCATTTTTGTTGCCCTCCGCTGGAGTCTTTCCAATTTTTCCACATCTTTCTTGTAGTGTGAGGCCCAAAATTGGACACAATACTCCAGATGAGGTCTCATCAATGCCGAATAGAGGGGAATGATCACGTACATCAAACTGCTGTCAACGCTTCTACTTATACAGCCCCAAATGCCCTTAGCCTTCTTGGCAACAAGGGCACACTGTTGACTCATATCCAGTTTCTTGTCCACTGTAACCCCTATGTCCTTCTCTTCAGAACTCTTGCCTAGCCACTCAGTCCCTTGTCTGTAACAGTGAATGGGATTCTTCCTTCCTAAATGCAGGACTCTGCACTTGTCTTTGTTGAACCTCATCAGATTTCTTTTGACCCAATCCTCTAACTTGTCTAGGTCCCTCTGTATCCTATTCTTACTTTCCAGCATATCTACCACTCCTCACGGCTTAGTGTCATCTGCCAACTTGCTGAGAGTTTAATCCACACCATCCCATAGATCATTAATGAAGATATTGAACAGAACCGGCCCCAGGACCGACTCTTGGGGCACTCTGCTTGAAACTAGCTGCCAACTAGACATGGAGCCATTGATCACTACCCATTGAGCCTGATGATCTAGCTAGTTTTCTATTCACCTTATAGTCCAATCATCCAGCTCATATTTCTTTAACTTGCTGGCAAGAATACTTTGGGAGACTGTATCCAAAGCTTTGCTCAAGTCAAGGAATAACATGTCCACTGCTTTCCCCTCATCCACAGAGCCAGTTATCTCCTCATAAAAGGCAATTAGGTTAGTCAGGCATGACATGCCCTTGGTGAATCCATGCTGACTGTTCCTGATCCCTTTCCTCTCCTCTAAATGCTTCAGAACTGATTCCTTAAGGACCTGCTACATGGTTGTTCCAGGGATTGAGGTGAGGCTGACTGGCCTGTAGTTCCCCAAATCCTCCTCCTTCCCTTTTTTAAAGATGTGCATTACATTAACCTTTTTTCCAGTCATCCTAGACCTTACCTGATCGCCATGAGTTTTCAAAGATAATCGCCAATGGCTCTGCAATCATATCCTAGGATTGCATTTGCCTTTTTCACAGCCACGTCATGTTCTTGGCTGATAGTCATCCTGTGATTGACCCATGACCCAGGTTTCTCTCCTCCTCCTCCACTTCCAGCTGATGAGTGTTTGGAATTACAACACTTCAGAGAAACATTAAAAGCAAACTGTTTTCATCATTTTAAGCAAAAATATTAACCTAAACTTCAAGACTGCTTGTGTTTCAGACTTTGTTTTTAGATATTTATGTCCATGTCTGAAAGATTTTTTGAAGTCATCACTGTCAAGAATGAACTGAATTAAGCCTATTCTCCCATTGTCTATAAGTGAAAGAAAGCTATAAACATTATTATTTTTTATCTGTTGCTGCATCTAAGATAAATAGATTGCTGCAGTTTAGCCCAGACAAACGAAAATGTATAAACAAAGTTCCTTTGAACCTTTTGGGGTTTCTTTGATATAAGTTTTCTAAAGACTGCCTAAAGTTACTTAGAAAAAAAGGTGTTTGAAGTTCCTTGGGATTGAATCCACTGGGTGCTTTATCTTTAAATGAAAACATATTCTTTAGTAGCATACATTACCAAGCTGAGTGCTTATTCCTAATGATTTGCATGAGTTATACATTTTCAAATGATAAAAAATAATTCTGTTTTGTTTCCTAGACTTATTTAGTCTAAAATATGAACCATTAAAGGAAGCATAGGTAAAATAATATAATAAAGATTTCTCTTATTTGCCATGTTTTTTCTAAAAATTCTATTATATATACAGGGCCTGTTACCTGTAGTCCCAAAGTATGCTTGCTTGACAGTAGAAACATATCTCTAATTAACAACTAAATCAAGCTTTCCCTTTGAGTCTCCAAAGATTCCTTTGCCCCTTTTTCTTAGCACACTTCTTACTTCCCAGAACTGTATTATCTGAAAAAAATAAATCTACACTAGTCATTGTTTAAGCTCAGCATATTATTCAACCACTGGCTGATTAATAATGGCTTCATAGCATAGACAGTTGTGAACATTGTAGTTGAGGACACAAAATGATTCACATTGTCACACTGTTTCCACTCCTAATTTTTGGAAAAATAAATCCCAATTTGCGCTGAAATGTTTCACATTAAATATCCACAAGAAAGTGACTTATTTGAAAGTGAGGAAAAATCATTCTGACATTTGAATTATATAGGTGTGTGGGGGCAGGGGGGAGTAAATTTTACTCCATTCGCTTCATTAAAATCTGAACTCTTAATCAGCAGCACAGGTAAATATAGGACTAGCATGTTCATAGTTCTCAGTGAAGAATAGTGTATGTGCTTTGTTAAACTTTTAAAATGTTGTTTAAATTTAAAATTCCATTATGAAGTATATGAATTTTCACTTTAACACCAAATTTACCACTAATACTAACAACTATAATTCCATAGTTCTAGACAGTTGTCCCACTTACATCAGCAGTAAATATTACAACTTAAGTGTGTATCACAGCTAGCTGAAAGGCACCTGTGTGGTACATTGGAAAATGCATATATTTTAAGGCAGGTTGAGAGGAAGCAGTTGGGATTGAAGGCCAATGGAACTTAGGCTCCTAATTGCAAGCAATTTTTGAAAATGGTTCTTAAGGTCCTAAATCACCTAGACACTTGGAAAATCAGCAAGTCTTTTTATGTATAATTACTAATACTGTATGTTCATTTGATTTATTTTTTCAAAATAAATAAGCAACCTTCCAAAATTGCATTTTTTATTCTTTATCTGATGGGCAAAGCTAAAACCGTTAAGTTAGGATAAACATCAAGAGTTCACGCTTCCATTTTAGATCTGGTATAACTTGGTATAATTCTGCTCAAGTCACTGGAGCTGAACCTACTTATGGTAGGTCTGAACTGGGCCCCATACACTTCTAAGCTTCTGGAGCTCCTCTGGAAATGGCTGATGCTGGGATGAACTATTTGGTGATGCTTCCACAAATGACATAATGGCTATCTAAATACATTATTATAAAAAAAAAAAAAACAATGACTTGAGCTGACCATGGCATTGGTGACCAAGTTCCCACACTTCAGCCAACTTTCATGCAGCTGCACCTTCTATGCTAAGCATCAACTTAAAGGATTCTAAACCTTTTAGCATATAGTCATCTTTTTTCCTTGCACTATCCCAACTACCTAATATATGCTTGTCTCTAACTCCCAAAAGGTTGCCTAAATTGCTGCTGCTAAGAAAAAAAAATAAATGCTGTATTTCGTGTACTCTCAGTTCTCACTGCCTCACACTTGTTTACCTGCTACTTCCCTCCTTTCTGCAGCTACCTCTCTGTTAAACTTCTTACGACAACACCTTTCTCTTCTGGTGCTCTCTGTTATACCAAGAGCGATCAGAAATATTGAAAATTTATAAAAGGGCAAAAATGTTCATATAATGCTAATGGGGACAAATAGTCCAAAGGCAGAAGTTAAGCACACACCATTATTAACTATTTGTATGCACCTGAAAAGATGCTTATCCTTCTATATACGTCTATGCCCACAGTACATTGTAGTTCCAAAGTTTAAAATATATTGCATTTCTTTTCCTTTTGAATTACAATAGGAAGATATGGTGGTGATGATGTGGGGAGGTGTTGTTTTAGTTTTTTAAAGCTCATCCACACAATTAGGGTTAATGAACTACTTAAGACAATGATTATAAATGATGTTTATTAAGGAGAAAAAATTGAAGACTACAATCATAGTCTGATCTACTAATTCTTCTATAAGAATGTCAGCAATATATAAACAACAATATCCTAAGCAAGATCTACCTGCAGTCAGAAAAGTGTAGGCTCAATATTGCCATCACTACATGTTACATAGCTTTTTACCTTCTTGGATGGAAAGAGTAGAATTTATCAGCACCTTTTCTCTATCTTCTTCTTATTATCCCCTTTCAAAATATAAAATTCAGTGTTTCTACACCACAAAGTTGTGATTAACATATTCATACTCATTGCTGCTTCTTTTTCTTTTTAGATGAACTGCAGCACTGAATCTATTATTGTTCATTTGACTAACTGCACATCCAGCTATTACAGATCACTTTGAAGCTTTCATAAAGCATGAGCAAATGTTCTTTTAAAGTACTTTCAGTGCCTGAAAATTTGATAAATACTTGCATTTACTGTCATAAATATAGGCATCACTTAGAAAATGAGGAATATTAGAAAATCTGCTGCTATATCCTTTGTAAAATTTTAGAAGGCTTTACTCATGATATTTTTCTCAGAGCTTGACTGAAAGCTGTAATACAGTAATGTTTTTTGGGTGAATGAGTCTTCATTAAACTTAACTGCACAAGAAATTACCAGTCCACATTTTTTAAGAATCGGATGAGGGTTTTTGTAACATGAACATGGATGACAAAATTGGATGCAAAAAATCCCACTTTAGATTTTACCCTCATGATGTGTGTACAGTTACCTCATCCTAAGAGCAAGCAGTCCACTAGGTTAAAATATCTATGCTTTTTTCTTTCCCCTCTAAATATAAAACCTTATTTTCTTTTCATTCCTCAGCCATCCATTGATCTTGATATTGTATATACTCCCAGTGCAGGGCCAGTCGCAATTTCCAAGGCCTCACTGAAAAGAATACTAAATCTGACTCTTATTCCTATTTCTCTTTGATCTTTTCTTGATGCATTTCTTACATTCAAGGACCTTTTCCCAGATAAAAAGTTTGGCAACAGCCATATCCTCCTCCTAAATGTGGCATTGAAACAATGGAGCAAATGTACCATTGTTGGAAAACTCTTCTTGGCATCCATAGTCACAATATATAACTCTCCTGTTCTTGACAATGTTAGCTCTTTGAAAAACTAAAGATAAATAGTCCCTTAGCTATATTTTATTACATGCCATAATTTAGTTACACTCTTTGCTAGGGTGGGGAATAACAGAAGTTTTTTCAAAAGTGTTAGAAATATGTATATTTAAAGATCCATAGGTCTAGAACCAGGAATTGCGACATCTTGGGCAATAATGCTCCCATGTTGCTTTGGGAGAGCTAGGTGGAGTACCAGCCAAGAATCAGTGGCGTGTTGGGCACTGTAGGATGTATTGCCCAAAAGGGGCCAGAGTTTCAGGACACTGAAGCTGCCTGATTCGTCCATATGAACTACCGGTATTTAAACTTGGAAGTTGGTCCAGGGAGCTCTCTGAGACCTTGCCTTCTGCCCGGTCTTACTTCTGACTCCTGCCTTTGACCCCAGGTCATCTTGATCTTGGTGCTCTTCTCCTGACTCAGTTTGGTAACAAGTCCTGATTCCTGCCTTGGACTCTGTCCCACCAGATATTACTGGGCCAGCACTTATGCCCCAGCCATTGTGTAGTGTTAAGTTTTCCCCTGAAGAAATACTAACCTATACTTCAATTACATTACAATAATAATTGCTTGGAAAGGCTATAGGTGACAAACCAATATTAGGAAAAGAGGTGAATGTTGGTAAGTCTGGCTTGTAATTTATTTATCCGATTTGTCTGTTGCCTCTATTTGGTAGTTTATTTTATTCTGTGTTTTCTGTACTATTCAGTGAATTGAAGCACTCATTTACCATTTGACTCTGCACTTTTCTGACTGAGGTGCATCAAAGGAGAGAGAACAGAAAGAACCTCCACTAAAAACTAAGAAGTAAAGATATTAAATAGCCATCACTGTTGCTAGAACTTTTTCATTATATAGGAGAAGGACAGGAAGTACAGTAGAAGGGATCTTTTTTTAAAAAAAAAACTTATTACTTATTAGAACACAATGAAGCTTAACAATGAAACTAGTCAGTGCATCGTATAGCCTGCAGTATGTTTCAGAGTTAACTCTTGTAGCAAACAGTTTTCTTACTTCATTTTTTGATAGATAAGGTTAATGGGTTTCAGAGCAGTCATCCAGGAGGGCTGGTTGATGGATCAAAAAGAAAGAGCAAGTATGCCACCTTCACTGATTGTTTAATTCAGTTTCTCAATTAGACATTCCCTATACTCTGAGAGAAATCAAGTCAATCCCTTGTGAGCTGAAAAGCTGATGTTAAAGGGTGTGGCCTTATTAGTGGCAAGCTATTGGCACCCTCAAACATACTGCAGCCTGCCTCTGATTCAAGAAAATCTCTCTGATATTAACATTCTTGCCAATTTTCACCCAGTTGCTAATATTTCCATTGTGGGACAGGTAATGGAGACTGAGATGCAAAAACTATAGCTTTTCCTGCAGTTATTCAATACGAAGTTTTGCATCCCAACAAGTCAGACTACAAAGCTGGGTTTAACACTGAAATAGCATTAGTCTTGGTGGTATATGATCTGCTCATGGCAATTGACAAGTGTCAGTTATTATTGTTGACAGCAGTTTTGGATACCATTGCTCATGAGGTACTGCTTACTCTTGGAATCATCTTTAAAAAAAGTGTTTGCACCTTACTTTGAGAGAGCCCAGAAAGTCACTGACAATTTTTCTTTCAGGTTTTCCTCGTCTCAGCTGTGGTTTCGCAAAGGCTCATGCTTCTCACAAACTAGTGTCCTTGGCAAGTTTGTGATGTGTATAGGATTTAACATGAGTAGCTACTTGCCTCCAATTTCCCTCCCTTCCTCACTTTGTATCTGGTCTGTTTATTTCATCTCCTTGGATGCTGGACTTCACCTGTATTAGGACTTGTTTCTCTCAGCTGTTTTCCAGTCTGGATAGTAAGTGGCTTGATGCAGTGAGCCTCTGTATCATTTGTAGGCATGCAAACCCAATGAGAGACACACACAAATATTATCATTTGATATAGATGTGCTGTTAGGTAATTGTCCTAAAAGTTTTGTAACAAAAGTGCACCAGACAGCTGTGGAGCATAAGAATATTGCATCTACATGTTGAAGCAGCATTTCCTAGCTCAACTAATACAATCTTGAAAATTAAAAAAATGTGATTGAAAATTGTTTTTATTACAGTAATGCCCCAAATGAGCTATGTGCTTTACAGGGTTAAAGAAGGATATAGTCCTGGTACTTTTAAAACCAGATAAACTAGCCATAATATATTATCTAATATACATATTAACTTCTTTTTATTCCTATCTGTCTATGGCAAAATAGGTCAAGGCCACAGAATTGACAGAATTGTGAGAGTGAACATCATAGGTTAAGAAAAAGGGGGAGGGAGCCTCAGTGAGGATCCCAGAAAAAGCAGATTTCCCCTTCAGAAATACCAACGAAAAAAGGTGCAAGTAGGGCGTGTCCAACTGGAGTTTATTTTAAAAAAGTGAATTACAATATTACTCTGATAAGCTTTGCAATATTAGCTAGGGTTATATAATGTATGTGCCAAGGTTCTCTCATGTCAGTTGGCTCAGAATTCTAAACAAAATGATGGCCTTAGCTTTCCACAATAGCAAACCAGCCAGAAGTCTTTCCTGAAATCTTTCTTTTGTTCCTTTGTCAAGTTCATTGAGCTCAAAATAGTCAGTCTTTGAAGTCACCTTATGACCTGGTCTGTCTTAATAAAACCATCTCTAGTTAGTTCAGATTAGTGTAGTATTTTTTTCTGTGCTAATACGATATCTCTGGCCTTTCTGCAGCATCAGAGGTTTTCACCAAATGCCTGGCTACTAAATTATTTTTCTCAAATGTCAGGACATCTATGTCTGTCTATACCTAGACAGCTGACTGCCATATCATGCTGATAACAAAGGGTTGTCTTGGGCTATCAAATAACTGATAAATGAAGAATTGCATATTAGTCATTCCAGAAACCCTGTCTGACTCCACAAATGCAAAAGCTTACTTGACAGAGGACATGTTCTTTACACATCAAATTGCATGGGACCTCTGGGTGGGATGTGTTGGAGACCTGAGGGGGACTGTTTATGGCACTATGGTGGTCTAAACCCCAATGATCTAGGACACGCTAGGTTCTCTGCTGTTAAGGACCAAAAAGGAACATACTCATCAACTAAGTCAAGTAAAAATGCCACATTTGACCTCACCCACGTACGTGTTGTAACACCACTGACTTTATATGAGCTACATGGAAATAACTGAGAACAGAATTTGGCCTGGTAATATTGGATTCCCATAAACAGTTACCAATCTTGAAACCATTAGCAATTATCTTGGAGTATAGATAAGGGGACTGGAGAAGAGCGAACATTGTACCTATCTTTAAAAAGGGGAATAAAGATGCCCCAGGGAATTATAGGCCAGTCAGCACAGAAAGATAGTGGAACAAGTTGTTCAGCAGCCCACTTATAACCACTGCTAGGATAATAGGATTATATAGATTTAGTCAACTTCAATTTATTAAGAACAAATTATGCCAAACCAACCTCATTTCCTTCTTTGACGGAGTTAGTCGTCTTTTGGATGGGGGGAAGTAGTAGATGTTATATATTTATATTTTTAGTAAGGCTTTTGACACAGTTGCACATAATGTTCTTATAAGCAAACTAAGAAATGTGGTCTAGATTAAATTACTATAAAATGGGTGCATAACTGATTGAAAGAGTAGTTATCAATGGTTTGCTGTCAAACTGGGAGGTTGTATCTAGTGAGGTCCTTCAGTGGTCACTCCTGGATCCTTTATTAATCAATATATCATTAGTTATTTGGATAATGGATCAGAAAGTAGGTTTAAAATTTGCAGGTGACACCAAATTGGGAGGGGTTGCACGCACTACTTTGGAGAATAGAGTTGGAATTCAAAACAATCTTGACAGACTGGAGAATTGGTCTTAATTCAATGTCTTGAGAAAAGATGACTGAAGGAGGATATGGTAAGTCTTTAAATATATTCTGGACTCTTACAAAGAGGTTAGTGATTATTCTCCATGTTCACTGAAGGGAGGACAAGTAATAATGGGCTTCCAAGGAAGGCTATGGAATCACCATCATTGGAGGTTTTTAAGAACAAGTTGGACAAACAGCTATCAAGGATGGTCTAGATTTACATGGTCCTGCCTCGGCACTGTGGGGCTGGGCTTGATGTATCCTTCCAATCCTACATTTCTAGGATTCTGTGTTAGGCACTACATGTCCCTCTTTAGAGATTGCCTGCACTATTTTGGAGCTGTTACAAGACATAGGATTTCAAAACCTCTGTGGCTGCATGACAAGTTTTGACTTGGGTTGGTCCCAGTGCTGTCATTGAAGAATATTTCAGTGATCGAAATGAAAATTAAGGCTCGCTGGAAAACAAGAATTTTGTTTTGCAAAAAAAATTAACTTTTTGGCATTTTGTTTTATTCTATATCCAGGATAAAATGAGATTTTTATTATTTTTTTTTGGAGGGGGAGGGAAGAAAAAACAGAGCATGGTTCTATAATGTAAGTTTCCTTTACCATGTGATGGTGTTTTGTTTTCTTTTTTTCCAAGCCCTCAATACTATTGTCTTCAGTGTACAATAGTCCCTGTATCCCAGCTTAAAGTACACTAAAAATCACTTACTTTTTCTAAGCTATATCAAGTAACAGAGAAGATCTGCTGTTAGTGCACATTAAGGAGATCTAAAAAACCCTAAATTTCTCCTGTTATGAATTGGCACATCTGTGTGTCATGCCAACAACAAGTTTATTAGAGGGCCCTTAAGCATGTATTTACATGACATGGAAGTTTCCAAGCCATTCTGATCAATCAAGTAAATAGTCTGTTTTCAAGATTGTCTGAATATGCATTTATGCTATAGACAATAATGGCTTAAAAGGAGTTGTCCTGATTTTATCTTGTCACATTCACACGGCTCCCTGACAGATTTATTGTTTTTACACTACCATAAAATGAAAACTAAATCCTTCCCCACAAAATAAATAATAATGTGGAGTCTAATGTAAAGGTTAGAAAACCCAGTAGTTTGTGTCACAACTTCGGTTTGGTCCATAGCCCACATGTTGTGTTTTGATGTTGAAGTGCATAAAGTTAATAGATTAGTAGAAAGATCCCCCACCGTTTGAAGTTTCTTGAAAATATCTGTGCATAATAGAGAGAATGAAGGACAGAATGTTCCTTTTCATAAGTCTTAATATAATAGTTTAAATTCTGAGCTGTAATTAAAGGAAAAACTTCAGTTTTCAATTGTCTTTGTTAGCTAAATAAATTTTTACATAATAAAAGCAGTTTTGAAACAGCTGTTTAGAAATACCTATTACTTTCAATGACTTGCAAGTGTGCCAGCCATAGAATGACTCTCTCAGTAGGGGCTCACATTTGAATAATACAATACTGTACCTCCTTTTAGGAAACCTAGCAGGAGTTCACAGCACTGCAAACCAAAGGTTTCAAAGAAATCTGACTTTCAAAGAGACTTTATAAGAAAAGTTTTATTTTTCCCCCTCACATTAATTTAACATTTTAACCACTTAATTTAGCTACGTAAAAATAGAACCTACCTTGCAATCATGTTGAAATTTATTTCCGTTGTGATTAAATGGTACTTCAGTTTGATCAGCATAAACCACCTCATCAGATTCACTGATAAAATGATACTGTTAGATTTTTCTTTAAAAATTGGTATTTAGATATTATTGTAGTGGTTTCATAGCACAGTGGTGTTTCGTTTCACATTATTTCAGCATTGTTTGCTTAGAACACCCAATACAAATACACAACTAGTTAAGACTGATCAAGTGCATTTCCCATCAACTCAAACATAAAAAGAAAAAGAGCAAGCCCACAATTACATCAAACACTACATGGCTACCAGCTAACAATTACTTATAGAAAGCACAATCTTCATCTGACTTACTCAAAATATTTGTTGTCAAGGAGTGTGTTTTGGACCAACATGTTTATAAGCAATAATCTACAGTGTGGGTTTTCTAACTTTTTAATGTGGCTATAACAAGAATAATGGTTATCTAACAAAGTGGTTTTGTGTTGGAATTGTAATAATTTCTCTTAGCTGGTGTGACAGTCTGTACCACTGTGTTCACCCATTTTACAGGCTTATGATTCATTTTGTACAAAATATGCCTAGTGAGGTATCATTTGAATACTCATAACTTGCTGACCATTATTGTCCTGGTAAAATATGTATGGCAACATTGTATGTAAAGTTATAATATTCCTCTTTATGGTGTAACTGAGACCTATTACAATTCTGGGGAGCAGCCAAACGAGTTTCCCAGAGACAGAAGGCAAGCTGACCCCTCAGCCAGGTGTTAGCAAAATCAAATGGACCATCACCTGGGTAAGTGGTCACTCTTTCACAGGAAAAATGTTGTGGGGGGATTAACATCTTGACAAAGACATAGCTTGGGGTTACTGTCCACACAGACTTTGTCTCCTGAAACTCAGCTCTAGATGCTTCTTGAAGAAGAGAAAGAATGATAAGGAGGGAGAGCAGAAGCCCCAAATGATTCCTCCCTTTCTCTCTGCACACTGCACCCATGGCACCTGAAGAAGAATGAAGGAAACACCACTGGATTGGAGGAGAGATCCTGACTGAAAGAAGTTCAGTCATTAGGTCTGCTGAAATGTGGTCAGAGACACCTTTGCTTTAGAGTGACTCTAGTTTGTTAAGTTAGGCATTAGTTGTGTTTTACTTTTAACCAATTCTGACTTTTGTTCTTCATTACTTGTATTCACATAAAATCTATCCTTTTGTAGTTAATACACTTGTTTTATTGCATCTAAACCAGTGTGTTTGGAAAACTCCACTTTAGATAACAGGATATGTGAGTATCATTTTCTATTAATGAAATGACAGAGTTTATATGAATGTGTATTTTCCAGGAGAAGGCTAGGCAGTTCAAGATGTATATTTCTGGAGAAAGTCTGTGACTGGCAATGTGCTGGTGTTGTTCTGCAGTGTAACTCAAGAGTGACTTGCTGCAGTATTTATACAATGTAAGAGAGCATTTTACATGCTGAAGGCTGTGAGAGTGGACCAAGAGTGGTAACTCTCACAGTGAAGCAGTAGAAAAGGTACCTCATGTTAAAGAGCTGAAGGGATACAGCTCCTCATCAGTCCAGATTATACCTTGGATATGTCACAGCTGTATACATTTACAATTCCATAGCCCATAGATGAGACACAGATCTGATAACTTTCTGTCCTTTCAGTAGCTTAACAAGGGCTAGATTGTACAAAGTTTACTCATGGTGACCACTTACATAATCCTATTAAATTTGATAGGAATGCTTGCGGGAGTAAGTTTACACCATTGTGAGTACGGGTTGAACAATCTAGCCCCAATATGTTGAAGGGCATCATAGAACTTGGTGGTTGACATGATTTGAATCTGCCTAGGAAAGGACCTGAAATGAAACAGTACAAGGTGCCACAAGTCAGGATTGATGTGTGTTGGCAGAAGCATGTTTTGTGACCCAGGACTGGAACAGAAGACAATGCCAAGAAAAGTGTGACAGATATGGCAATTTCATGGAATATCCTTGAAAACCTTATTGAATTGAGTTTACATATTTCAAAGGCCCACTGCATTAAATGCAAAGTTTATGTTTCAGTTTGGGCTGGGATTGTATGTGAACCTATCTAGGGAGGAGATGCGATGTGAATCCTGAGACGTGTTGTGGATTTCAAAGGACCATACTGAACAATATGCCAAACAAGAATGGACTTTTGGGAAACAGTATCAAGTGATTTGTCTGGGGAATCTCTAGGCAGAGGTGAATGCAAATTCCCCACTATTGATTATGCAAAATCCCAGCCTTTAGAAGCTATGCCCTGAGGAGAGGACCACTATCTGCAGATTACCTGTTCCCAGTGTCTTAAATTCAAAGACCCAAGCTACATATAGGAAGCTAAGGCAGATATGAATTTGTAACCATGGTAAACAGCCTCGGTGGGGTTTGACAGACTGACTCCTACCAGAGTGGGGCTGACCTCTGGTAAGCTTATTAGCATGTGAATAGGTATTTTTAATGTTGTTTTCTCTTATGCTTTCACTTTCAGAATAAATGCTTTTGCTTATAAACAGCTGCATGGTAACTTTAAACTACTGGCAATTCCAGCTTTTCAGAGCCTTTGAAGAGAAAGCAAAGCACAGATACTGGCCTGTTCAGGCAGTCTGATATTCCCAGCAAACCACAGTGTAGGCAGGGAACTGTGCAACCAGAACAAACCCAAGTCCGGGGTCGGGGTGGGGTTGTTACCCAGGAGAGATGATGGTTGAGGATCTGGGAACGTAGGGTGGGCACCCTTAGTGAACTACGGAGAGAAAATACAGGTGCAGTTGCCCTGACAAGAGGTTCACTGCCAGAGCTATGTGAGGGTCCAGGACAGGAAAAACACAGTGGTGAGAGTGGCGGTGTTGATGGAAGAAACTTATGCCATAATGCACTGTCTCGTTCTGTTAGAAAGGAGTAATAGAAACAGACGGGACTAAGCATTCACATGGAATGTTAAGTAATACACCTGAAGCAAAAATCTGTGCATAAGTGACAGGGAAAGGGAACCAGTAATTACCTACTTTATTTTCTTCCTGGTTATATATGCAAATGAGACAGGCAGAATCCTGTATCAGAGCAACTTGCTTTACCCTCACCATGCAAGGGTATATAATATCTCCTATAACTTCCTGTAAAGGCTCTTATAATACCATATTCTTCGTAAGAGACATGCCTTTGATGTAACTTTGTGTGTGTGCATGTGTATGTGTGTAAAGAGCTGAACTGTTGTAAAGCACCCAGTCATTTCTGAAGGCAGTGGAATTATGTTCTATGCCACCTGCTCCCTGCCAAAAGTTCTGCCATGTTCTGTTCTTTCTCTACTACTGTAAAGTACATTAATGAACCTTGTCTTTCATGACTGACATCTCCTAATCTACTCAACATCCCACAACCTCCTTGGAGTCATTTTGTCATAAGAAGTAGACTTTTATTCCCATGGGCTGTGTAAGCACAACAAGACTTGACAGAAAAAGTGACAAAAGCAAGAAGAGGCGACAGAGTGAGCTCTGGGTTTTTAAATGTTTTTTTTCCTAGCACATAACTCCCTGTCAAATGCTGACTAGCTAGCAGGATGCAAGAAGGAACAACTGGCTGATCAGCTGAGGGAAATAACTGATAGGGATGGGAAGAGGTGGATTTGGGTTGGAGGAGCTACAAGAAAATAGCTGCAGCACAGTGAGAGCACAACTCCTCTTTGATCAAAGGAGCTGTCGCTGATTGGCCCCATATGACAACTATTTTGGGGCTAGATTGTTCAACTCTTACTCACAATGGCGTAAACTTACTCACACAAGTAAGCCTGCTGTTCCGTCTGTATCATCTGCTGTCTCTTGCCTTATAAAGTACCTAAATGGTAAGTTCCTTGGTGCAGAGGCCATCTTTTTGCTAAACTTTATACAGTGTGTGCCACAATGCGATCCTGGTCCAAGACTAGGGCCCCTAGGCACTATGGTAATACAAATAATACATCTGTTGTGCGTCGTGAAAAGTGAGCAATGATTTCCATGCCATAGAACAGAGGTTCACAAACTCTTTGTGCTGTGTCCCCTTTGGGGATTCATGTCCCATGCATGCACCCTTGCTTTCACTCAGCCTACTCCCCCCTCTTGCATCCCCAGCTAGGCCTACTCCCCTTCCAGCTGGGCTGTGATCCCATACCTGGCTGTGTCTGGCTTTGACTGCTGTTTGAATCCTGCTACCCATCCTGCTGCCACTGGCCGAGCCTTCAGCGCATACGTGAGGTGCAGTTTGAGATGGGGCAGTAATAAGCACTGCAGGGCTGGGCTTGCTCTCCAGCTCCTGGGCCTCCCTTTATGTGTTAGCTGCTGCTGCTTTTGCCTGCAGCGAGGTGCTGCCTTTGCTAGCACAGAAAGATACAAAGACGTGGAAATGTTCTATTTCACATCAGGTCCTTGATCCCCCAAATCATCATAACCCCCAAGTGGGGAGGGTAGGTATGCCCCGCAGTTTGAGAACTTCTGCCACAGAATGAAAAATGGACTAGAAAACAAGTGCCCTGGACATTTCATTCTTTCAATGAAGAGCCTACTGATAGGAAAAATAGGGGGCAGATAACATAACTAGTTCTAAGATAGAGCTTGATACATTTATGAACAGGATTATTTGATGAGCTTGCCTGCGATGACATGGCACTACACTGGATCACCCTTCCTGTCCTGTATCTTGTCTTCCTAAGAGGAGGAACCTGAAGAATCCTGATTACATAATTTTGATTTCTGGCTATGGGATCAACAGGCAATTAACCACAAAACTTTACAAACTGACTTTACTCTTCAAATTTAGACAGATTTTTTTTATTGGATTTTTTTAAAAAAAGTATGGGAAGCAGTCACCATGCACCAATGAAAGCTGAGAGCAAAACACAATTTGGTTGACATCTTTCCCTCTCAAAAAGAGAATTTTTGGCGCCTGATCCTACAGGAACAAACAATATTCTATGCAGAATGTTCCTTTGTGCAAACATAATTTGCTAAAACTTCTGACCTCAGACAATAGAAAGGCCTGTTACAATCCATATAATTTATCTAGATATGGGTAGCATACTGTTCTTGGGGAAGGGATGCTTGTCAAGGTTCCTTCCCCACTCTGAACTTTAGCGTACAGATGCGGGGACCTGCATGGACACTTTTAAGCTTAATTATCAGCTTAGATCTGGTATCACTGCCACCATTCACAAGCACTCCCTTCCTTGGGTACCCTTGAGAAACTTCCCCAATTCCCTGGTGAACACAGATCCAAACCCCTTGGATCTTAAAACAAGGAGAAATTAACCATCCCCCTTCCTTTCTCCCACCAACTCCTGGTGGATCCAGATCCAACCCCCTTGGATCTAAAAAACAAGGAAAAATCAATCAGGTATTAAGAAAAAAGGCTTTTAATTAAAGAAAAGAAAGGTAAAAGAAAACCCTCTGGAAGAGATTAGCATACCAGCTACTCTCACAGACAACAGATTCAAAACACAGAGGCTGTTCCCATGGGCAAAAACTTTAATACACACAAGAATACCCAAATTTGATAATTCCCTTAATGGCACCAAGACAAGTTACAAAGAAAATAAACATAAACCTATTTATCCCTTTCTAAAAACTTACTACTCTGATAACAGGCTGGTTCCTTGATCTTTTTCACTCCGGCTGAAATTGAAACTCTACACAAAGGAAAACTTCCCTCCTTCCTTTTGAAACATCTTGTTTCCCCACTAGTTCTTCTGGTCAGGTGTCAGCTAGGCTAAGTGAACTTCTTAACCCTTTACAAGTAAAAGAGGCATTAACCCTTAACTATCTGTTTATGACAATGCTAGTGGTGGAAAGCACTGCTAAACTGGGCTATCTGTAGATATAAGAGACTGTACAAGGTGACAAATCTGAGAAAGGGAATAAATGTCCACAACAGGTTACTCATTGCTTTAGAGATGGAGGAGAAAGAGGAGGTGATGGTGAACTGCTGTTCCTCCATCTCCCTTTATTACCTTTAGCAAATGGGGTTAGCACATCTGCTAGGAACAAAGATCACCGAATGAAATTAATAGGCTGCAAGTTTAATAACAAACAAAAGAACATACTTCTTCACACAACACAGTCAACCTGGGGAAACTCGTTGCCAGGGAATGTTGTGAAGGCCAACATTATAACTGGGTCCAAAAGAAAATTAGGTAATTTCATGGAGGCTAGGTACCTCAATGGCTAGGAGCCAAGATGATCAGGAGCGGAACACTATGCTCTAGGTGTTCCTAAACCTCTGACTACCAGAAGCTAGGAATAGATGACAGGGGTTGGATCACTTGATAATTGCCCTATTCTTTTCATTCCCTTTGAAGCACCTGATATTGACTGCTGTTGCAAGACAGGATACTGGGGTAGGTAGACCATTGGTCTGACCCAATATGGTCACTTATTATATTGAAGGCCCACAGTCAAATCCCATTCTAGAAGAGATCCAAAGGGACTTTCTCAATTATTCAACATAAATAAATACATAAATCAGATTTGTTTCTACTTGAACTGAATTTCTATTCAATTTTCTGAAACAAATAGAAAACAAAAAACAAACAAAAAACCCCACAATTATTCTGCCATCTCTAGCCGATCTCTTTCTGAGAGCAAACTGATTTTATTCCCACTGGTACTAATGAGAGACAGTGGCCATGCTGAAAAATGGCAAATGTCCATGAGTTTCTATATAGGGCATCTTATTTGATAACATTTGCTGGCACACAAATGTTCAGTTATGATCAGTAATGCCAGGTAATGACCCTTCATTAAAAATATTTATTTACAGAAGCTATACTACTTACCATTTTACTCCCTTTTATGTAAATATACAGTATAATTTTCATAGGTACAAATAAAAACAAAGAAAATTAAAAGTTCATATAACAAAACATGTTAAATTTCAGAGTTAAAGGCCACCTATGAGTAAAGAAAAAAGTAATTATGCTCCATTTTTAAAGTAGGATGAGTCAGAATTCAACTATATTTATGCAGTTTTGACTAGTGCCTCTATAATACAAGCACACTTATGTCTTTATATGATAAAACAACAGAAGACAAACTGTGTTTAGTTAAAAGGGTCTGCATGGGAAACTTCTCTTTAAACTACTTGTATTGAAAGTGTCAGGGAGTGATGTGTTAAAGCAATGGACTAAAAACAGCATAATCTGGTGTAAAGTACTACTTAATATGCCTGTTTCTTCTTTTGCAAGCAAAGAGAACAGCAGAAATGGCTTTATAATTACAATGCATTCAAATAGTATTGCATTTTGCAAACAATCTTTTGTGACAAAACAGCCATCTGAACATATGTATCAACCACTAAGTGGTATCAAAGGAAATAGTCCCCAGGTTCTTCCACTACTTTTGTGACAACTTATCAGATGGCAAATTTCAACTAAAATAAGCTAAGTAATCAGTTTTTTGTCAAGCCTTAGGTTTCTTGATAGTTTCAAGTCAGCAAAGATGACTTAGGGCTGAGCTGTTGAGATGGAAAATAGGTTGTTCATTTAGTGTAGAGCCTGGGATATAATTTTTGCACTGATATTTCTTTGGATGACAATTATACAAAGATACTTCAAAGTACGAGGTTTTCTTTCTCCTCTTCTGTAGCAAATTCCAGGCTACACTGGGCCAGATTCCATTCAGGATAACAGACAATATAAATCACCCACAAGCATCTTAATGATCTAGTCTCACGAAGAAAAATGTTTTACGTCTAGTGCCAGATTTGTCTCTAGATACAACTGCCCTAACTTACTAGTGGAATGATGGACCCCTTCCTGTGGAACTCCTCCTGATTGCTTTGTTGAGATGGTCTCTGAGATGGACTGTTTCTGCCTATGGATTGACCCAAGAAGCCATCTGAAGAACTTGGAGGAACCCCAGGTATATGCCAGTCAGGGCTGTCTGGCAAAAAGATTCATGACCTGGGAATCCCATGTACTTCCCCAATAGCATAACTCCATGGGAACTTGAGGCCCCCAGGTTACTTCAATGTAAACTATACCACCTGAACTTGCAGGGTTCCTTCAGCTGTAGTTGCTAGCAGAGTGTGTGATGCTACTCTAGTATATAAATGTGTTTTAATATTTCAGAATTTGTTGTTGTTGGACTAATAGAGGAAACTGACATAACTGAGAGAACTGGGAAGCTGGGAATTAGGGCAAGCTGTTCTCTGTGGAGAATAAAATAAGAGGAAAGGGTTTTCTGAACTCTATTAAATAAAGTTATTGAAAACATATCTGACAACGAGGACAACTGGGAGGCATGTGATTGTGGAAAGAAAATTAGAGAAGATGTAGTTGTGCAAGTATAAATGTCTGACAATGAATAGAATATAAAGCAGTGTTAGAGTTAATGTTGCCATCTATTTTTATTTCAGCTACCCCCACACCTCTGTCATTTGATTGGACACCATGTTTTCCCTTGAGACCCATGTCATCAGCATATTTGATTTCTTCTGTTCAGGAAAAGGGCAATGAAAATTCTTAAATGGCTGCAAAACTGAAATTGCACAGCCTATATAACAAAACAATGAACTGTAACATACCTGCTGAGCAACATTGTTTTGAGAGCTTCTTGACGGATTGATCACCTGAATTACTGGCCACAGGAGAAGTGAGTTTTGAAAACTATCGAAAAGTCATTTTGTACTCTGGCTTTATTGTTACTGATTTTATCAACACTTCTTGCTTTTTGATATCTATCTCCCACATTCACCCCTCCCCCCACACTTAGGACAGATTGTAAACTAAAACAGCAATCAACCACAGTTGCCAACTGTCACGGAGTCCCGGGGCGATGATCTGCAACTGCTCCCCTCAAAGCCAGTCAGGACTTTGGGGAGTTTCCTCTCCCATGGAGCAGACTGTCTTCAGGGCAAGAAGCTCACAAGGTTTCACCTCCTGGGTCTGACCTTGGAGCATTCAGCATATGCTCCTCCATGCGCTTCCCACAGTGAGACCACCCAGGCGGGGTCCTGGGGAAGTCAGAGGGTCCTGCACCCGCCCCCCCTTACTTTACAATCAGACGTGACTCTTATCCAGCTAGTAAAATTGAGGTTTATTAGATGACAGGAACACAATCTAAAACAGAGCTTGTAGGTACAGAGAACGGGATCCCTCAGCTGAGTCCATTCTGGGGCCCAGAGAGCCAGACAACCCCGTCTGCCCACACTTCCCATCTCCAGCCAGCTCAGTTCTGAAACCCCCTTCAGTCTCCTCTCTGTGCTTTGTTCCTTTCCCAGGCCAGGAGGTCACCTGATTCCTTTGTTCTCCAACGCCTTTAGCTATCTCCTTGCTGGGGGAAGGGCCCCAGCCATTAGTTGCCAGGAGACAGTGTGCAGGCCATTTATTGGCACTAGCCCTTTGCTCTGCAACATTCTCACCCCCTAGAGACTTAAGAAATGCATAGGGGAAACTGAGGCACCCACACAGTATTCAGAGGAAACATTAAGAACAGTTCAACTTCATCACACCCACTTTCATGTGGTAAATAAGCACCTCAACTTTCACAATAAGCCAAAAAATCAAGCTAATCCTATTTCAAAAGAAGCCAGTCCCTAAGAACCCCAACACTCTATGTGACTAGATCCACCCAATGTACAGTCTAGGACTGTGGAGGACCCGTTGTGCACATCTGTCTCTCTCTCTCACCCCTTGCCGGGAGCCAATCAAAAAAAGGTAGCAACAAGCTACAAGCTAAAAAACTAACCAACAAGCAACTCACAAGCTAGTTAAGCCAAAACCAAGCCCAATATATGCATTTTTTTTGGCAGGTTAGAATGTCTGCAATCAACCTCTTCAGATGACATACAAATCACTTTAAAGAGAGAGCAACAATAGCAAAAACTTTTGACATAAGATTCTCTCTCTAACATGTGTATTCATTATTTCTAAAGGCTAGAAGGTACTGTTCTGATCATCTAGTTAGTCTGACCTCCTGCATGAAAGAAGCCATAGAATTTGACCCAGTAGTCCCTACAGCAAACCCATAACTTCTGGCTGATGTAGAGCATGTCTTTTGGAAAAATATCCCATCTTGATGTAAATACTTCAAGTGATGGAGAATCCACCATATCACTAGGCAAGTTTAAACCTTCTGAGTATACAGCACTTATGCACCAGTGTCCTACCTCTTATTGAAAATATGTTTCTGCTAATGATTTTTCTTCTGAAGGATCACATCAACCCATCATTTTTCTATCAGTGAATGGATTAAGATTATATTCATTTTTCATTCCAAGCTTCATATAGATTGAATTTAAACAAACACCATGAACTTAGTAGCATTCAGACCAGATAGATAACGTCATAGCATTTTTCAAGAAAGTGGATTTATTTGCAGTGAAAAAGCAAAAATAAAAGCAAGGAATAAGCAGACTTATTTTCTAAATAGTTAATGCTAGAAATTTTGGCTCATGAAAAAGACATTAATACATTTGATTTGAATCAGTCAAAGTACAAAAAGGCATTATGCAAAAATCTGATGAAAAATAAGGTTTGGAGTGAAATGTATTATACCATATGTTCTCCACTATCTACATGTTATGTGCATAAGCAGAAGTAGTTTGGTTATACTAAAAAAGCAAATAATGAAGACAGAACTGCATTATGCTGGAAGACATATGGTATATTTTACCATCAGCTCTATTTTTTTTTCTTTTCCCTTTAAGGTAGTGACAGCAATGTTTTGGGTTTTTTTCAAAATAATTCACTCATCATCTCCATTAAATGATATAAAACAAAATATAGCAATGCCATTGTTTTAAATATGCAAATTGTCATGACATAATAATTAATCCAAGGCTGCAAATTGGTTTGCAGTTTAAAGACCTCTCTGCTCAATGGAATGGAGTTTTGATTGTGTTAAGAAGATAGCAAAAATCTCTTTGGGACCTAGGACTCACAGCAATGTGATGGTGGGGAAAACTCCATCAGACATTTGGAACAGAGCTGGGACCTGTGCCATGCCCCTTGGTTTGATTGGCTGGTTTGCAGTGCTAAGGGAGGCCTGACTGGCTCTCAGTGTGCCTAACCAGTGGTATTTAAGGCGCCTCCCAGAAATGGGCCACTTCTGAGTGGTGCTGTTTCTGACTCTAGTCTCTCTCTCTGTTCTAGTTTAGGACTGTAAGGTCTACTGGAGGTGGCAGTTGGCGGGGCGGGAGAGAGGGAAGCACCACTGATCACTTTCCAGAGTATGGAAAGTCCCTGCCCCCCACAACCCCCATGGTATAATGGGAACAGTCATGGATTTTTTTTTCCACTTTTCTCTCAGCATCCAGTAGGTTTAGTCCATTTGAGTTCTCTTGATTTTTAAATTGTCATAGCACTTCACAGGCTTACAGTGTGCATTATATGTCACTTTGGGCCCCTGGACACCAGCTAGGAGCTGTACATATATTAGCTCTGGACATTGGCATTGCAGTAAGGGGAAGTGCAGTTATTGGTGTCTTGCGCTGTTTGAAGCAACCTTTATGTGATCTTTAAAACCTCTGGTGAGTCCAAGTGGCTTGCAATTTTCTCTGAAGGAAAAGATTTCCTTTAAGTTTAGCTGGGATGGCTCCTGGCAGCCTCACCTTTTTTTCTTCCATGTGGCCAGTAGGACCAATTTAGGATTCACACTAGAACAGTTCTACTAGGTACATAATAGGAAATTTATTTCCTTTGAAGTTGTCAAATAATAAAATTATGGTCTCCTCTTTTAACCGTACTCTAATGTTGGTATGTCATTATCTTTGTGTCTATGCATGAAGAAAAATATTTTGAACTTCGCAATCAAAAAGTGACCTACAACATATAGGTATCCATTTTATTTAGAACTAAAACTAGCTGATTTTTTTTCTAGTGAGATTAAGTGGTTTTAGTTCACATTAGCAAATGGGAACTCCCTGCCTGAAATATTTCTATTTTAATAAAATACACTGCCCTAATTCTTCTACCATAGTAAATAACAGATGTGCTTGTACATCTTCCCTCACAATGTCCTTGTCAAGGTTCCCTCTCCACTCTGAACTTTAAGGTACAGATGTGGGGACCTGCATGAATAACCTCTAAGCTTATTTTTACCATCTTAGGCAAAACTGTTGCTGCTACCACCAAATGATTTAAACAAACGTTTAGGGAAGAGTTATTTGGAACTCTGCTTTTCCCCAAATCTCTCCCAAGTCTCTAACTCCCCCTTCCTGGGCAGATTTGAGACTAATTCCTTCCCCCCTCTTCAAATCTTTACATCCTTTTCCTGGGTAGACTCGAGAGAATTTCCTCACCAATTCCTGGTGAACACTGATCCAAAACCCTTGGATCTTAAAACAATGAAAAATTAATTAGGTTCTTTAAAGAAGAATTTTAATTAAAGAAAAAAGGTGAAAGGAATACCTCTGTGAGATTAACATGCAAGATAATCTCCCAGACAACAGATTCAAAACACAGAGGGTTTCCCTCTGGGCAAAACTTTAAAGTTACACAGAAACCCAATTTATTTCTCCCTCTATTTTGCAAAAAGAAATCACAAATAGAAATAAAAGTAATTTAGTACATTCCTTTTCTAATTACTCATTACCCTGTAGGAGTGTGATGGTTCCTCTCCTCCATCAGGCAAAAGCACACACAGAACAGACAAAAGACTGTTTTCCTCCCTCTCAGATTTGAAAGTATCCTGTTCCCTTATTGGTCCTTCTGGTCAGGTGTCAACTAGGTAGTGTGAACTTCTTAACCTTTTACAGGTAAAAGAGGAATTAACCCTTAACTGTCTATTTATGACAGTTCTTGTGTATAGGGGAGTAGTAGTGATTCCAGAAGTGTATTTGCTATTATACCACATACTAAAATAATTTACATGACTGTGCAGGATTCTGGCTCCCGCTCTGACAACATACAGGGACTTTTTTAAAAGCCCCCGAGCTGGCTAAGGGAGAATATTCTGGCAAAGGTCCCCTCATAGGCACCAATACAGAATGCTTGCTGAAGGCAGAGGGGACATGCGAGAGGTAGGAAGGGGATTCCTCTAAGTGTAAGCCACTATGAGGATTCTTGGGTGCTGAATGCTTCAGAGTGTTCCAGAGGCATCCCAGGAGAGTGGCACCATAAAGTAGTAGAGCAGGTTTATATCACTCTATTTTATGCTGGAAGCCACATTGATTGCTGGAGAAGCTCCTAATGGGATGACTTAAATTTACCTTTGCCTGAGCTCCCCCCCTCAGTGTCCTGGGCTCCATTTTCTGTACTCCTCCCTCCCAGGAGGGCCAGCACAGTACTCCAGTATATAAGAGCCTCTGGGGCTCCACAACAAAACCTCATAGAATGGAAAGATGAGAAAGAAGTGATGCCAATGGTAGACCTAAATTGCAGGGAGTATTGAGTGATAAATCTAGATGTTTGAGAAGCGGTTTTGAAGGCCAGAGGAGGTCCCCCGCTTCTGTAGAACATTTTAATAACTATGCATTTATCTCTTTGCCTAAGAATGTTTTTCCAAAGCATACCATGTATATACAGATTATAGGAACTGTGGGGTTAC
Source organism: Chelonoidis abingdonii (assembly GCF_003597395.2). Classification (NCBI taxonomy): domain Eukaryota; kingdom Metazoa; phylum Chordata; order Testudines; family Testudinidae; genus Chelonoidis; species Chelonoidis abingdonii. The sequence goes on from NC_133770.1 coordinate 112,373,409, forward strand.
CAGAAGTCACTTTCTCCTCTTCTTATTTGTAAATTATTTTGACATCCCTTTTGTCCTCTTACCTTTCAGGGATGATATATATGCTCTGTCAAGATGAAGTTTCTCCATCATTCTCTCTTTCCACATTTTTTGTTTTTTTCTACAGTGTCTGGTTTTCTCCTCTCCTTCTCCTGCTTATGGTACCTGCACCCTGCTGGCTTTTCCTTTACTTGAAGGCCATAACAGAACAGCGGACAGAGCAGAAACCAGAGTAGAGGAAGATAGACTAGCAGTACGAGTGCAGCACATGAAAGGCAAGTTTGAGGAAGGTGGCAGAATGATATACAGAGAAGGGGAAAAAAAGACAATCGTTATAATTTATAGGTTAGATAGATATTCTCTTCTACTCCTAAAAATATTTCAGAGCTCCACTTTCCTCATTGTCAGTCACAATATTGAACCTTGTTTCTTTATATTATGTCATGAGAATAGATCTGGGTAATGTGGAGGCAAGGGAAATTTTTTTTTATGCAAGAAATCTGTCAATTTTCCACAGGAAAAAAAAACAGTTTTTCAATGCAACACTGAAATATTTTTGGCTGAAAATTCTTTGTTTTTTAAATTTTAATTTTCTCATTAAAACTTAAGCATCCATAGACAGCAGGTACTTTTTGTGAAGAATATGGTAGATATCTGTATTTTTATGATTTGATGTACCTCTGATTACTGCCATGTCTGCTACAGGTATAAAGAGTTAATTTAGGGCTTGTTTACATGGAGAATTAACTCCAACAGAGAGGTCCTTTTGGGCCATCTGCCTGTCCCAAGTCAGGATAACGGAGGAGGGTTGGGTGCGGGGCTAGCAACTCCACCCCATAAAAAAATCAACCTGCTACAGAAACGCCAACAATAGAGACAACAGAGACTTTTATCCTGGAAGAAGGATCTTCAACTCGAAGATGCATGACGCTGGGTGGTGAAAGCCATGAGGAAGCCACTAAGCTGATTACCTTCCTTGCAACCAGGAGGATTACCATAGGTACATGGAAAATGAGGACCATGTACAAGTCAGGAAAGACGGTGCAGGTTGCAGCAGAGATGAGGAGCAACAACCTGACCCTATTAGGCATTAGCGAGACAAGATGGATGTAAGCTGGACAGAGACGACTGTTGACAGGAGAGCTGTTGCTGTATTCAGGACATGAAGAGAGTGACGCACCCCACACACAGGGAGTAGGCTTCATGTTGTCCAAGCAGGCACAGAGAGCACTGATTGGTTGGGAGGCACATGGTCCCAGGATCATCACAGCATCCTTCAGAACTAAAATGAAGAGGATTAAGATGAATGTTGTTCAGTGCTACGCTCCAACTAATGATAGCAAAGAGGAGGACAAAGATTATTTTTACAACAGACTCCAGAAAATATTAGAGATTCTCCCAGACAAAGACATCATCATCCTTATGGGAGACTTTAATGCCAAAATTGGACCTGACAACACAGGATACGAACAAGTCATGGGGACCCACGCTCTGGGAGAGATGAGTGAGAATGGAGAGAGATTTGTGGATCTGTGTGCACTTAACAACCTGGTCATAGGAAGTAGCATCTTTCCTCACAAGCGGATCCACAAGAGTACCTGGGTATCACCAGCAGGCACGACAGAAAATCAGATCGACCATGTCTGCATTAGCAAGAAGTTCAGAAGATCCTTGCAGGACGTTAGAGTTAGAAGAGGAGCAGACGCGGCGTCCGACCATCACTTAGTGGTGGCTAGATTGAAGCTGAAGCTGAAGCAGAGCTGGATAGATACGTCAGACAGAAGAGTGAAGTACAACGTCAGCCTTCTGAAGGACCATAAGACCAAGGAAGATTTTGGACTGATGCTGAAGAATAAGTTTTCAGTATTACAGGATCGGTCTGAGGAAGAGGAAGACAGTGTACTAAACAGATGGCAGAAAGTGAGAGAGACACTTAGGTTAGTATGCCAGGAAGTGCTTGGAATTAAGAAACACCAGCAGAAAGAGTGGATCACAGCAGAGACCTTGACCAAGATAGAAGACAGAAAGAAGAAGAAGGCAGCAGTCAACAACAGCAGGACTAGAGCTGCAAAGGCCAAAGCTCAAAAAGAGTATGCTGAAGCCCACAGAGCAGTGAAGAGGAATATTAGGAAGGACAAGAGAGAGTATGTGGATGAACTGGCAGCAGAAGCGGAGCAGGCAGCATACAGCGGTAACATGAAACAGCTGTATGATACTACCAAGCGACTGTCTGGAAAGTTCAGCAAGCCAGAACGTCCCGTTAAAGACAAGCAGGGAAAGTCTATAACAGGAATAGAACAACAGATGAACAGATGGGCGGAGCACTTTGAGGAACTCCTGAACAGACCAGCACCACCAAATCCACCAGACATTAACCCAGCCAACGAGGACCTCCCAATTAATTGCGATAAACCAACCAGAGATGAGATCAGAAAAGCCATCACCATGATGAAGAACAGGAAGGCGGCTGGACCTGATGACATCCCAGCAGAGGCCCTGAAAGCAGACCTGGATGCTTCAGTGGAAATGCTGTACCCCCTCTTTGAGAAGATATGGGAAGAAGAAGTGATTCCGGCAGACTGGAAAGAGGGATATCTCATCAAAATCCCCAAGAAAGGAGACCTTAGCAACTGTGCCAATTATAGAGGAATCACACTCCTGTCGGTGCCAGGGAAGGTCTTCAACCGAGTTCTCTTAGAGAGAATGAAGGATGCCGTCGATCCACAGCTACGAGATGAACAGGCAGGTTTCCGGCAGAACAGATCATGCACAGACCAGATAGCAACACTTCGCATCATAGTCGAGCAGTCTGTGGAGTGGAACTCCTCGTTGTACATCAACTTTGTTGACTATGAGAAAGCGTTCGATAGCGTGGATCGAGAGACCCTCTGGAAGCTCCTTCGGCACTACGGCATTCCAGCAAAGGTGGTCAACCTGATCAAGAACTCATATGATGGTATACACTGTAGAGTGATCCATGGAGGGCAGCTCACTAACAGCTTCCAGGTGCGAACTGGAGTCAGACAAGGATGCTTGTTGTCACCACTTCTCTTTCTCCTCGTCATCGATTGGATTATGAAGACATCCACTTACGAGTGTAGGAATGGAATCCAGAGGACGTTGTGGACCCAGCTTGATGACCTGGACTTTGCTGACGACCTTGCACTCCTTTCGCACAGTAAAGAGCAGATGCAAGAGAAGACCAACACTGTGGCAGCCACGTCATCACAGGTTGGCCTCAACATTCACAAGGACAAGACCAAGATCCTTAGGATTAACTCCATCAGCAACGACCCAGTCACACTGAATGGAAGCCCCTTGGAAGAAGTGCAGTCCTTCACCTACCTAGGTAGCATCATCGACCAGCAGGGTGGCACAGACGCAGACATCAAAGTAAGGATTGGTAAGGCAAGAGCAGCCTTCTTACAGCTCAAGAACATCTGGAGCTCCAGAGAGCTGTCTTTGGCAATAAAAATTCGACTGTTCAACTCCAATGTGAAATCAGTCCTACTGTATGGAGCTGAAACCTGGAGGACAACCAAAACAACCACCAGGAAGATCCAGACCTTCATTAATAGCTGCCTCAGAAGGATTCTCCAGATCCGCTGGCCAGACACCATCAGTAACATCCACCTCTTGGAGAGGACCCGTCAACTCCCAGCAGAGGAAGAAATCAGAAGGAGAAGGTGGGGTTGGATAGGACATACACTACGCAAGCAGCCAACTAACATCACCAGACAGGCACTGCGGTGGAACCCCCAAGGCAAGCGGAAAAGAGGCCGTCCAAGAAACACCTGGCGACGCGACCTTCAGGCTGATAGCAAAAAAATGGGCTATCCCTGGAACCAGCTAGAGCGAATGGCCCAGGATAGAGGACTCTGGAGATCTGTGGTTGGTGGCCCATACCCCATTTGGGGTGATGGGCATGAGTGAGTGAGAGTGAGTTACATGGAGAATTATTTAGAATAGCTATTCCTGATTAAATTCCTGGATGCATGCTTGTATTCCAGTATGAGTGGCTTATTCCAAATTTAGCTTAAACCATCTTTTCTCTTTGAAGCGCTTATCTTTAGCTACATCAGCCAGCAGTCTTAAGACCCAATTCCAGTAGCATTAAATGAAAGAAAATTGCATTGGCAATAGAGAGAATAATAAAATAAAAGTTGAGTGAACCTTTCATAGTCAAATACTATAATAGACATTAAGCTGTGCTAATATGAAGTAGTGTATTTTAATAATGAACAACATAGCAAGAAAGAAAAAATACAACTCTGTCTTCTCTAACTGGTACTTCCTGTCTGTCAACTTTAACATCTGATTGTATGTCCCACAGTAACCAAATCCTCCAGTGCAATTAACATGCCATAGGTATATCTCGTAGGCAGTCTGTTTTCACTTGTATTGGGTTATACTGGTCATCTCAACTGAATTCTGATAAAATCTTGGATATATGCCACACCATCAGGTGTTTAGCATATTCCACATGTGATCTAGCAAGACTATATAATTTATGTATATTTTTAAAATATTGGGACTACTGTTCACTTTCCTCCTCCTGTAAGGCCGGGTATCTTAGTAACTAGGAGTGCAGGAGTGAGGTGGAACCATAAAATGTCTAAAGATTGCCTAAAATAAGTCTTCTGAAGCTACAAATATCATGATTTTAAAATACGGCATCTCCTGTCTGATGGCCTAAAGCTTCTGTTTCTATTCCTTTAGGGTATCTGGCTTCAAAATTGTGACATTTTAGTGTCTTATGTATAGAAAAGTTCTCCATGTCTTATGACTGAATTTTGCACATTCTGTGCAAAGGGCCACTGGACTAGGGGATGGAGAGAATTATAGATTTAGGAGAGAGGAAGGACAATATTTCTCTACCGGCTTGAGTTAGCTAACTTTAGTTTTGGTTTTAAGCTGCTCAAAGGCTGAGAGTGTTGGAATAAATCAGAAGGAAATGGGCTGGTGGATCAGAGAACAGGTGAAGTGGAAAGTTTATAAAAATACAATTTATCACATGGCTCTGAAATTTATTACATGTTTTTGCAACTTATCACTCTAGGTCTGTAATTATTCATTTGACACCATCTACATATATAGGATAGTACATCTATCGTAGCATTTTTTATACATAGACTCTAAAGCGGCTAGGATATGCGTATTAGCTCAAAAATGTCTTGAGGTAAAAACAAGTGTCATGCCTAGGAAGCTGTGAATCTCTCCTTTCTGTGTTAAAAATCCTCTTTCTACTTCTGGCAAGCAACACATAGACTATCAGCCTTTACATCTGATAATGGCCTCAGACTGAACATTACATTGGCCTGATGTCCAAGAAGGGTAATTTTTTTAAGAAGGTGCACACATTGGAGGGAGCAATTTTACATATGAAGGGGAAAGAAGAAAACACTTTTGTGGTAGGCTGACTTTCCTTTAAAACAGTGGCTGTTCTGAAGATGGTAAGATGTGTGGCATATTAGATGTTGCCCTGGGGGAGACGGATTACTGGGTAACATAGAAGGAAAGCTAGTCCAAAATGCCATTTATCACATGTATGATATGTGATGGTAGTGATATTAATACAATAAATTATTAAGCATTTTGATAAACTGGGAATTATGCGATAAATTTACATCCATCCTGTTAGTTTTTCTTCTCCAGTTACTTCCCTTGATCTTATATCCCTAGTCAATCATCCTGCTCTTCTTTCTGTCATTCCTCTGTGGGTACCCACTTGTCATGCTCTAGAATCTTCTCTATAGTTTGCATTATAATCTGACGCACTCTCTCCCTGCAACCATCAGCCTGCTGCTGCCGCCTCTATGAACACCCTACACTGTGTTGCTCACAGGTCACTCTGCCAGTGCCCTGCTTTCACAAAGGAAATCTTCACTCTATTGTACGTACCTCATTAAAACAACCAATCTATCATTTCTGCTACCTCCCACAAATTGCTGCTGCATCATCAAAATTTTCTCTTCCTCAAGAGGACTGTTGTCCTCCCATATCTAGGTACCTACCCCCGGCGCACTGACTGCCTGTTTAAAATTTCCAAACACTGCTGCTTTTCCCAGGGGCGTCTCTAGGTATTTTGCTGCCCCAAGCATTGCAGGCAGGCTGCCTTCAGCAGCTTGCCTGCGGGAGGTCCATGGTCCCACAGATTTGGCGGCATGCCTGCAGGTGGTCCGCTGAAGCGGCAGGACCAGTGGACCCTCCGCAGGCATGCCACCAAAGGCAACCTGCCTGCTGCCCTAGCGGCAACCGGCAGAGTGCCCCCCATGGCTTGCCGCCCCAAGCACACGCTTGGCGTTCTGGTGCCAGAAGCCGCCCCTGACTTTTCCCTTCACACTCTTCATTCATCCACTCTGACACAGCTGTTACCTGAAGGTACTCACCCATTTCCCACTGTGCAGCTCACAGACCACATAGTCCTGCTGCTGTGCTAACCACCCACATTGAGCAGCTTTTCACTGGCACTGTCTCCACCCCACTCACTCACCACTCTACTGGATGTCTCAATCCAGTGTATCTATCTAGTGCACTCTGCTGGTACCCTCCTATCCCACTATAGCTTTTTGCTGCTAAAAAGTCAGCATGCAGATGCTGCTGATTTCTTCAAGGTCTTACTGGGAAAGGGTGCTGTTTACATATGCACCATTTTCTTGCCCCATCGAGTGCAGACAAGATGCCACTGCTTCTACCAGACATCTTCCATAAGCAGTGTGAGCCCTCCCAGACCACCAAGAATCAACTGCCTCCCTGACACACAGGGTGCTGCTGCTTCTACAAATGAAGACTACCCTCCTCACACTTTCCTGACACCTGGCGCACATTGCAAAGACAGCAAAAAACAGCTGCTTTGCTGCCACCTGACAGGTTGTGGTAGGAGGCACTCAGGTATACATTGCATGGCTTCATGACTGACCAAAGACTCCTGGTTATGGAGTCTCTCTGTCAGTCAGCGACTAGAAATACCAGACATTAAGTTTAACAATGGCCCAGGATTATCTGTCCTGAGTATTTGGCAAAGGTAACTGAGTGCCAATCCTATAACCCTTACTCACAGGCTTTACTGTACCAGATAATTCCCATGCAGCCAACAGCCATGATTTTTTTTAAAAAATGGCTTAAACTTATTCTCCTACATCTGGACTTGGGCTCCTAAATAAGTGCGGTGATTTTCAAGAGTCCTGAGTAGGAGCTGCTGCATTCTCAACCCTTCTGAAAAAATCAGACCACTTATTTCAGAGCCTATAACTGGATTTAGAACCCAATATAGCCTTCACATGATATGACAGAGTGCTGAGGCTAGACAGATGAGTCAGCATTGTAGGTTCAATTGGTTTCCCCAGGACAGCCTCTTCTAGGAATAGGGAGGAATAAGCTAATCAGATAGGGAGGCTGGATGAGTTATAGAATTAATTGGACCATGCAAAGGGTACACTCACTCACCACAGGTGCCACCTTATCCTCGGGATAAGCTCTCTTCCAAGTCCAATGTTTTCCCTTGCAGTCTCTCACATTGTTTTCTCTCTCTCATTCCGTAACTGCTCTCTCACTCCAGTCATTGCAGTTTCCTCTTCATGACTCAGCCCTCCAGCAAGGTCTCTATGTGATTTTCCCCTTCTGAGGTATAGAGTCTCCCTGCACTTATTGTCCAGGAAATGCTACTCAGTCAGTAGCTGGTAGGGGAACCTGGACTTACCCAGTACTACAGGTTCCAGTCAAAGGACCCTATAACATGTAGCCAAGGTCTGCTCAGTCCCCAACCTGCTCCCTACGCCTCCCACAAGCTTCTTTCTCCAACCTTCTCTCTTCTGGGTCTGCCCTTTCCTAAGGGCCTGGCTCCCAGGAGTCTCACTCTTCCCCTGAGTTTCCTCCCTCCTTCTTGCTCCAGTGCACAAAGGATAGTTGCACACTTTCTCACTGTTACCATTTCTGTTGCCAGGTTCCTGGTTTTATACTAACCTGAAATCCACTCAGCTGAGCTTCATCTTCCTCATGTCTGGCCTATCACACTAAATGGTCCTGTCTCAGCTTCCTTAACTCTTTCAGAGCTAGTGAGGGCTGAACACCACATCACGGCCTGTGATAAAGCCTCTGTCCCAAATCTGGACCTTAGCATCCAAAATTTGGGGGCTTAACATGAAACTCTCCCCAAGCTTATACCCCCTGCTCTGTCCTCTTTATAGGTTCTGTTATTCTCGATTCTCCTTCCCGGGACCCCATACCCCAGAAACCCTGTCTCCTATCTCAAATGGGAAACATTCCTCCCCCTTCTCCTCTTATCTGATCCCCAGCTCCTCCCTGGGACTTGGCGATGCATACTAACTTCTTGTGTAAGTGCAATACTAATATTATGGAGTAAGTCATCCCTTCGCGTCTTGGGACGATGCAGTAAACCCAGTAAAGCTAACATAAAGACATTTTCCAGCCCCTTTCTGTAGCCCACAGAGAAAAACCAAAACCTCAACAGTTTAAAAAAAACTTATATAAAAGAGAGAAAAACAGAAAAATAACCCACTCATTAGATGTCAATTACAGCTCTGCTATAAACAATAGGCAATACACATTATAATTTATATTTATATTTTAGCCAATTTTAAACCAGTTTCCTATTCTATATTTACCTATCCCATTTAAATACAAACCAAAGCCACTATTATCTATCTTTTTTTTTCTTTTTATCATCTATCTTGTTTATTATTTTAATAGAGACAAGCAGATGGAGTTAGCAGAAAAGCTGTTTCATCCATAGCCGGAGAAACAAAAGACCGATTCCTTTCCCTCCCAGACTTTAAAAAAAATCCAGTTCTCTGATTGGTCCTCTGGTCAGGTGCTTGATTCCCCCCTGTCCACCCCTTACAGGTAAAAGAAAATTAACCCTTACCTATCTACTTATGACACGGCCCATCAGCTGACTAACTTGATAAAAGGCAGGAAGAAAGTGTTAGAGGTAAGTTGACAGGGCTAGCTGAGCCCAGCTTGAAAAATCACAACACAGTTTAAGGCTATGCCTATATTGCAAAGCCTGTGGCACATTTATGCTGATATAGTCCCTAGTATAGACAGAGTCTATACCAACAGAAGGAGTTTTTCTGGTGGTGTAGGAATACAAGCTCCCAATGTCATTAGCAACAACAGAAGCTCTCTTCTGTCAGCCTAGGGGTTTTAGCTGATATAGCTATGTCGGTCATTGGTGTGCTTTTTCCCACACTTCTGACTGATATAGTTATGCCAATATAACTAATATTTAGTCCAAGCCTGAATGAATCAGTGCTGAGTGACACTGACATCATTTAATGCTTCCTAAAAATACTACACTCAAAGAAGTGGCACACATCTCTTTCTAAAGGTATCAGAAATAAACAAAATCTTAAAGTGTTTGTGGATCTCTGTAATTCTGTCCTTGAAGGTACTTCAAGTTTTCTGAACCACTTTTCCATAAATGTCTGACTTGATTTATATCACCATAATTTAAATATTATCAAGCTGGTATTTTTGCAAGGTGTCAGTGAATGGGTAAAAGATAAAAATCACAGCATAGCAGACCAAGTTTATTTCAAAGTCATAAATCTGTGAGGGTAGGAGAATTTAAGTACACTGGGAGATTATTAGTCATTGGGATGATATAGGCCATGAAGCAACATATTCTAGTGATTAATCGAAGAGACTGGAACTCAGGAAATGTGTGGTTGATTCCTGATTTTCATTGACTTGCTATATGAGCTTGAATAAGATGCTTAGGGGAATTGAAGCATGAAGATCTTCTCAATATTATAGAGGTACTAATACCAATCTCCATAAAGTACTTTGAGCTTCTCAGATGGTAGGAACTATATTATATATTCAATATGTAATAGATGGTGGTACAGTATGAAATTAAGTTGGAGTTTGACATATCCATAATATTCATAGATCCAAGGCCAGAAGGGACCATTGTAACCATTTAGTCTGCCTCCTGTATATTGGGCAATAAAAATTCCCCAGAATGATTACTAAAGCAGATCTTTTGAAAAAAGAAAATTCTGTCTTGATTTAAAAATTGCCAGTGATGGAGAATCCACCACTATCCTTTGTAGGTTGTTCTAATGGTTAATTATCATCGCAGTTAAATATTTATGCCTTATTTCGACACTGAATTTGTCCAGTTTCAACGTTCAGCCATTGGATCATGTTCTTCTCTCTGCTAGTTTGAAGAGTTCATTATTAAATATTTCTTTTACCCATGTAGGCATTTATAGGCTGTAAAAGTCACTTCTTAACCTTCTCTTTAAACTAAATAGATCAAGCTCCAAGAGTATATTACCATAAAGCATATTTTCTAATCTTTAATCATTCTCATGTCTCTTCTCTGAATCCTCTCCAAATACTGTTTTAATTCTCATGTCTATAGCATTGCACTTGGGCTCATGTTCAGCTGATTACCTAACACAACCCCAAAACTTTTTCAGACTTGCTGCTTCCCAGGATAATCCTCCAGCCTGTAAATATGGCCTACATTCTTTGTTCACAGATACATGTTTACCGTTAGCCATAATAATACACACATTGTTTGCTTTTGTCCAGTTTACCAAGTGATCCAGAGATCTGTATCAGTGATCTGTCCCCTTAATTATTTACCACTATCCCAATTTGTGTGTCATCTGCAAACTTTATCAATGATGATTTTGTTTTCATCCAGCTCATTAATAAAAAATTTAAAGAGTATATGTCCAACAATTGATTCTAATGGGAACTCATGAGAAACATGTCCTCAATGATTCCCCGTTTAAAATTATTTAGGGGGATATATTGGCTAGCCAACTTTTAATCAGTTTTACTACATGCAATGTTAATTTTATATGACTTCAGTTTTTTAATGAAAATGTTATGTGGTATCCAGTCAAATGACTTAAATAGTCCAAGCATATTACATAAACATTATTACCTTTATCAACCAATTTTTAAATTTCATATAAAAAAGAAAATCATGTGAGTTTGATAGGATCTATTTCCCATAAATCTATGTTGATTAGCATTAATAGTATTAATCTCCTTTAACTCTTAATTAATGAAGTCCCATATCAGCTGCTCCATTATCTTGCATAATCAGACATATAGATGAACATGATTTGTTGGGGAAGACCCAATATTGCTTTTGTAAAGGAAAATCATGCCTCAGAAATGTATTAGAATTTTTTGAGGGGGACAGAAAATGTGGACAAGGGTTATCCAGTGAACATAGTGTAGCTGGACTTCCAGAAAGCCTTTGCCAAGGTCTCATGCTAAAGACAAATAAGCAGTCATGGGATAAGTGTGAAGGTCCTTGCACGGAGCAGTAACTGGTTAAAAGACAGTAAACAAAGAGTAGGAATAAATGGCCAGTTTTTGGAATGGAGAGCGGAAAATAGTGATGTCTCCCAGGGATCTGTATGGGACCAGTGCTGTTCAAGAGATTCACAAATGAGCTGGAAAAAGGGATAAACAATAATGTGGGGAAAAAATTGCAGACAATACAAAATTATTCAAGATAGTTAAGTCAAGTCCAAAGCAGACTACAAAGCGATCTCACAAAACTGGGTGACTAGGCTACAAAATGGCAGATGAAAGTCAATGTTTACAAATTCACAGTAATGCACAACTATACACACAAAATTATGGGATCTAAATTAGCTGTTGCCACTGAAGAAAGAGATCTTGGAAACATTGTGGATAGGTCTCTGAAAACATCCACTCAATATGCAGCGGCAGTCAAAAAAGCTAACAGAATGTTAGAAACCATTAGGAAAGGGATACACAATTAACAGAGAAAATATGATAATGCCACTATATAATTCCATGGTATACCCAGACCTTGAATACTGCATGTACTTCGGGTCAGCCCATTTGAAAAAAACTACCTTAGAATTGGAAAAGGTACAAAAGAAGGGTCAAGAAAAAAGGTTAAGAGTATGGAAAATCTTCCACATGAGGAGAGATTAAAAAGACTGGGATGTTTCAACTTGGAAAAGAAATTACTAAAAGGGGATATGATAGAGGTCTATAAAATCATGACTGGTGTGGAGAAAAAGTTTTATTTACTTTTTAACATAACACAAGAACCAAGAGACCCCCCAATGAAATGAATAGGCAGCAGGTTTAAAATAAATGTAAACAAGTACTTCTTCACACAATGTACAGTCAAACCGTGGAACTTGTTGTGAAGGCCAAAACTACAATGTGTTTCAAAAAAGAATGAAGTTCCTAAAGGATAGGTCCATCAATAGCTATTAGCTGTGATGGTGAGGAAGCAATCCCATGCCCTGGGTATCCCAGCCTCTGTTTGCCAGAAGCTGGGAGTGGACAACATAGGATGGATCACTCAATGATTGCCTGTTATGTTCATTCCCTCTGAAGCACTGGGCATTGGCTACTGTTGGAAGACAGAATACTGGTCTAAAAGGACCATTGGTCTGACTAAGTATGTCCATTCTTATATTCTTATGCCTGGGATAAATGTCAAATTGACATGCCTATAATTATCTGGATCATACAATTACCCTTTTTAAATATTAGCACATTAGCTTTCTTCCAGTCTTCTGGAACATCCCCAGTTTTCCAAAACTTTTTGAAAATCAACATGAATGGTCCAGGAACCGTCTCTTTTAAAACTCTTGGATGCAAGTTGTCTGGACCTGCTAATTTACAAATTTCTAACTTCAGTAGCTGCTTTTTAACAAACTCCAGAGATTCTCGTGAAATGGAAAGAATGTTATCTGATATGACTACATCATGTGTTTCCTTCTTCCTCCTATATACAGAATATTTTATTGAACACTTCTGCCTTTTCTGCATTATTATTGATTAATTCTACCATTTCTATCTAGTAATAGACCAATAATATAGTTAGGATTCTTTTTGTTTCTATTATACTTCAAAAAGTCCTTATTGTATTTAACTCTGGTGACCAGAGATTTCTTTTATGATTTCCTTATCAATTTTCTAAAATCCCCAGGTCCTAATTTATATTCATGACTATCAATTCCCCTTTCTTCCATTTGTTATATATCTATATTTTTTATAGCTGTCTTCACTTCCCCCCTAAACCAGTATGGCCTTCTTCCTTTTGGGTCATTGAGTAAAATGTTGTTAAATGATTCACAATTATCATTCAGATTTTTCTGATTAAATTTTCTCTCAGCTAAACTGGCTCATAATTTTTTTTCAGTACCTTTTAAAGCACCAAGTGTATATATCACTGCTCAGGACATTATTCTGTCTACACATTATACATTTGGTCAAGGCATGATCACTTGAACATAAGTTATTAATTTTTTTGTTTTATTTATTTGTATTGCAGTAGCACCTAGGAATCCCAGCCATGGATCAGGACCACATTCTGCTAGACACTGTACAAGCATAGGACAAAAAGAGGGTCCCAGTCCCAATGAGATTACATGAAGAAGGGGGCTTGTTGAAAAGTATCCACACCAACTCTTGATGGAACTGTCCATCCCTTGAGTGACCCTTATCTCACAAATACATCCACTCTCTTCATTTTCCTCTTGATTTTCAAAAATTTCCATTATACTATCAAAGTTTGAACCCACTATACTAATAGCTGATTTTAAACTAACTAAAGAATGTTTCCACTAGATTGGCAGCAAATCACATATTATTTTGGAGGGAGATTTTTCCTGAAGAAAATAATTTAAAAGTAGGGCATCTAGATGGAAAAAAAACATAGAGTCAGTTGGGATAGAATGGGGAAGCTATTTCTCTGATATTCTTCAAAGTTTTCTCTTATTAACAATGCCAGTAGTAAAACAGTCATTTGACATACCATAGTAATTTAGCTTAACATGAAGTTCTAGAGCTGACTGAAGGACAGCACAAGTGGCACTTGTGTTTCAATCCAAATGTCTAATCAAAAATGTTTAAACAAGAAAAGAGGAAAAAATAGTTCCGGTCTAAAGGTAAATAATGTACACAAATACCATTTTATATTGAACGATGATTGTTAAATTGCACTTATGCCTCAGTGGCCATTGACTTAAATATTATAAATTCATAAGTGGTCTGTTTTTCCGAAAAGACGTTGGGACATGCCCTAAGGAATGTGTTGTTAAACATAAAATGGCTTATCATGGAAAGTCTCAGCAGAGAAGCCATTAATTTGTGAATACAAGGCTCAATTTGCAATTATTTTCTGTCTTGACTGATGAAGGTGACTTCCTTGAAACTCTTCTATCTTCTTAACATGCCTCAATCTGGCCATTATAATAATACTTTTCCATTTAGAAAGGAGGCTGAATTTTCAACAAAGGTGTAGCATATGCAATCAAATGCATTCTGATCCACTGACTTAAGAGCAGCTTGGTATGATGTTATATAGAAGAACTCCCAAAAACTAGGGCAGCTACTAATGGATGAAGCATACTTTGCATTTAATCATTTATGAATGTGCAATATGTTTGGGAAAAAAGCCTCATTTGTTTTTGTGCTCAAATATTAAAATGTAAAGTATCTGGAAACACATTATACATTTTTGTATGTGGGGGATGGGAAGGAAGAGACTGACCAAAGTAACTCTTAAATACATGACTTTTTTCTGTTGAAATACATGCACATATGAGTGTGAATTTCACACCTCAATGCATACTTAAAGATCAACTTGCATTTGAAAGTTAGGCTGCAAATTACCTGTTAATCTGACTACATCATGTAAATGGTTTAAAATGGTTTTAGAGATGAGAATCATATTTGAAGTCCTCAAAGTTGAAATTGTTTCTGACTTCTGACCAGGAATACCACGGCCATCACACATTCCACCAATCCCCTTACCATACAGGTGAGGATGAATACTGCAGGATTTCAGATCCCAGTCTTATTATGTGGAGTTATTTTTATATCTATCTATATCTAGATAGATGATTAGGAAAGTTTAAAAAACTAGGAAAAAGGAGCAAAAATTGTTTTGAGACACTTAACGGCATCTTAGGATCCTATATTTTTACAAAGTCACCTTTCAGAGAGGCACAGTTAAAGCACACTTGAGAAGACACAATATAGTTAGCAGCTGGTGTAAATTTAAAAAGCTTAAGGAGCTAATAGGCACATTCACTGGATTGCATATTTTAGGTAAAGCAAACTACGTGAAGAGCACATAGCACTGAAGGCAGGAAATGCCAGAATTAAGTTTGCTCATGTGACCTTAATTTGCTTCTCCCTCTCTACCCCCGCTGTATATGCATTTTGATAGTATGTGTAATTAAAAACTATTTTTTTCACAAGATAGACATTTCTATTTAATGGTGTCCACTGTAAATAGAATTTTTTTCATATTTTATCACACCTTAGATTGCAATGTGGGATCAGACAAAAAAATCAGCCCCCAAATAAATGGATACAAAATCATGGGAACTGGAACTGTTAGAACAGTTTTTTTTTTGTTTTGTTTTTTTTTTAAAAGCTGCATGTGGTGGAACAGAGTTTCACACAGTTATAGACGTCATAATTGAACAAATCAGAATACTACTTTACGCTAGCGTACCAGCCACAAAAAAATAGAGTAATAATGCAAGCTGTATCTTGGCCACTTGAATGCTGCATTATTTTTATAACTATCGGCTGATCCATATTTTACCTTCAGGACTCAGATCCATTTCCTGCATCGTGTGCAGAAAGATATGAAAATTGCTGGTTTATAGACATTATATGGTGTATTTACGAAGTGGTAAATAATGTAACCTTCCATAATCTCACACAAAAATTCCAGTTTCAAAATGCATTTCTGTTAGCATAAATGTCCATACGCTGTGCTGAATATTTGCTACTCTGCTGAATGATTATCAAATAACCACTGGCGGTGACCATTGCTCTGTTTTTACTGTGCAAGACGTTTGAGAAAAAGGTGATTCAACATTAGAGTAAAAGGATGTAATCACAGCCCTAGTCAAGTGAATGACAGAAGTCCCATTTACTTCGGTGGGGACAGGATTTCACTCAGACTACAGAAGAAAAGATAAACATAAAATAGCAAAAGGATGTAAAAATAAAGGAGGAGAACATTACAGATGAGAAAATAAAATAACAAGGAGATTAACACTTAGCAAGAGAACTGAGGCAAAGAGCAAAACCCTTCATCTGAGACTAAATATAGATGATATTTAAATAATAAAACTCAGCAGAAATTATGCTGTTATAAAGTTTAACATGCTTGAAAAAGTGGTTAATGAGCCTCATGCATCCAGCCATCTGAGATGTTCTGATATCTGTGCACTTTAATACTACTTTTATTTCTCCTTTAATTCATCAGATGAACCTTCTATTTTGATAGTAGAGCAACACTCTAATTGAAGGCCATAGGTGAAAAACTCATTGAAAGCCACTTAAGTCCCTCTGTTCCGAGTCCTTCCCAACACTGCAGTACTGGAAAGTGTCTTCACAAGAAAAAGGAATTACAGACAGACATTAATTAATGGAGTAGCATCCTGACATTAAGTTGCAATATTTGTGCCATGACATTCTATTGAATTGCAACAGTATCTCAAAACACTGCCATGCTATGCAAGAACTCGTGGTTGTCTGTCATTATTTCTTCTCTTCAGTGTCTTTCCTTCTTCTGTTTTCTCAGAATGATTGCCCTGCATTTTTAAGCAGGATTTTTTTTCGGCTGGTCTGCCAAGTAAAGGGACCAGCGGTTTATGGCTGGGAGTTGGGGGAGATGTGGTCAGACATGCTTCAGCGCAAGGTCTGATAGGAAGCCGTGACTTACCCTCCTCCCATGGCCCGGGTGGAAAAGACAAGGACCACGGCCTGGGTGGAAAAGACAAGGAGGTATGTGAACAGGGAGATGCCCAAATTCCTTGGGACCATAGGAGGGACAATAATTTCACATCCTGACATAGTATATGGGAAGCAGAGTTGTTTTGGGAGGATGAGGTTCAGCTGTCTGTCTTAGGTGCTGTCATGTTTTTAACTGATATAAAAGATGGCATTAGAAGATGTCTGGGAACCTGACTGAATATGGGAAGGAGGCAGCCAAGCTAATTGCTGGTGTTTCCTTGTGGTGGACGTCCAGAGTCAGTAGTCCATAGGAAAGGTTTACAGTGACCAGATAAATGGCTTGGAAAAGGACTTAAAAAGGAGTGTTCATTAAAGAAATGAAAAGGGGGCAGTTGGGGACTCCTATGATTGGTACAGCAGGGAACCAAACCCCCGCCCCTTCTTATAGCCCAGCTTAACTCTCCTATGAGGTGGGAGTGGAGAGTAAGGTCCCAACAATTGATTTGCTGAAGGGACTAGGAAGGAAAAAAAGGGGAAGCTGATGGCAGCCTCTCACCCCACATATGGAAAAAGAGGAGGAGCTGGTAAACACACCCAGGTAATTATGGAATAAATATGGGGGTTACCCTTACTGTCCACTTATCTGCCGGGTAGTCCTAGACATATAATAAAGCTGTGGCCCGATTAAACCCATGTCAAATGTCTCCTATTCTTTTTTTGGCATAGCTAGACAAGGAATGTGCAGCACTTCTCTTCTCATCTATCCCCCCCTTAGCTTCTTGAATAGATAGGAAGGGATCCTGACAGCCCTGCTTTCTTTGCTCAGATTGTTTGTTGCACTGACTTGTGCATCAGGAATTGTATAGAGGACTTCCGTGATAGTCCCCGCACTCATCTTGCTTGGTTTTCTCTACCCTAGCATTTTTCTTATCTCCCACTATTTCTTTAATGCCAATTCACTTTCTCACTAATAGCATGTGTGGGAGCATAAGGATAGACAGCCTAACTGCATTTTAACACTGTGTTTTCTGGACAATAGTAGTAAATGTACTAGTTAGTGTAGACTTAGCCCTTGAGACCAGGCTCAAGCTTGAGCGCTTGACTCAGTGAGAGCTGGATATAATGCATATCTGTACAGGGCTTTGGAGCCATAAACTTAGGGCCAGTGGTTAGCCATGGCCACCTTGGACTTCCCTAGTAGACTTGCAAGCAAAATAGTAGAGATCAGGTATAAGATAAATGTAGGAAGAGAAGTATTATATAAAAATATTCAACCAAATCCATAACATTTACTTTGTGAATCAGTTTGCTCTGTTGGAAGGCACAGGAATATTAATTCAGGGATTAGGGAAACAATATCTGAACCAGGCTGTTTCAATAAGAAATGTAAGTAGTTAACATGTGTTGACTAACCAGATTTTACAATTTTTCAAAAACAGTTTACAAATACTTTCCAAGACTATTATGGAAGTTGCCATCAAATACAGATAAGAGGGATAAGACATACAGTATTCCAAGAACACATGAATATGAAAGTCTCATTTAAACAAGATCACAAAAGAGTTGGAAAATGATGCTTTTCCTTGAGGTTATGATTTTGAGAGACTTTTGAGAAGGAACTTGTTTAGAAAAAACAACATAGATTGGCATTATTCTTAGTTATAAGTGTAAACGTCCGTTCATGCAAAATGTTGAGGTGTAACTGATATCAGTAGGAAATAAAATCAAATCTCTGCATCTTAATTAATCCCATCTTGTCAAAAGAATTACATGTAAAAGAGTTAATTCTCACCTACTAAAAACAAATAAATCCTATTTACTGGTTAAAGGCATCTTTATCAAAATAGCTCCTGAAACCTTAAATACAGGTCCTATCGTTCAGTTTACGAATGAAGGGACAAGTCCTACAAGGTGCTGAGCACCCTCAGAGCCCATTGTCCTCAAGATAAAATGGGAAATATACTATCTGGAATTGCAAACAAGTGAAAGAACCATTTTTACTTCTTTGGGCTTAAAAATATCTTTGAATAGATTTCCTCTGTCCATGCTTATCTTCTTTTAAGTCATGGCAACCAATGTTTGCCACTTTTGATGCTCTGTCAACTCCATGTTGGACATTAACATACTTCCTTTATATAGGAAAGATGATTCTCTGATAAAACACAGTATATCTTACAGTGCAAGTATGAAAAAAAATACCTAAGGGCCTGATTAAGAGAACAAGGCAAGAACAAGAGCCCAGAAAAATTGGCTTTTAGGAACTTGCATGGCACAGAGGCCAGTCCAGTGTTTGTAGAACTGGGTCTATACAGATAAGTGTTCTGTGGGATGAGCATGTTATAGACGTTGCACCATTAGTACAGGTTTTACAATGGTAACTTACGCATTTGCTTCATTCCAATTTTTTGGTGAGCACTGCATCTCCCCAAATTTTCATGGGTTTTATATTTCTCAACTTGTCAGCATGATTTTACAACCCTTTCTACTGAATATGGATGAGGCGGCAAGACTACAAAATGTCACCAGAATTTACTTGTATATTTTATATTATTTAAGTAAATAATCATATACTGAATCCTGACGGGTCCGTGGGGAGGATGCATGTGGGATTGGATAATTCACCATGACATTTGGGGAATTAAACCACCTGGAATCTCTAGCTGATTTATAGTCAGTGCTCCTGGAATAATGCCTGATGTTTGGCTAGGGATAGAAAATCAATGAACATTTTGGCATTGAATGCCCCTGCAGCTTCAGTCGGTATAAAAGCTGAAGCTAGGAGGAGTTGTCACTGTTTATGACAACGTTTGTTGGGAAGGTATAGGACAAGGAACTACCCTGACAGGACACCTGCTTTTCCAAGCTAATGACATCTGTGTGTATGTTAAGGCCACCATTTTACAAGACATACATTTTAATCTCACCACTGCTGCAGGCAATATTATTTATTGACTTGCGGATAGAATTTTACAATCAGCCCTTTGGTTCAAGATACCTTTTTAACTGGACTGCCTTAGTACCTGACTGGTTCCAAAATTTGCTTTCACTCCTACCAGAGGTCCAGAAAATCTCTGAATTACAAGGGCAGATTTATATGCTCCAAATATATATATCAAATTGAAAAGTATGCCTTTCATACCACATACAGAGTGTCTATTTTATGTACTAAGTATGACGTATTGTGTTTTGTGACTAAGGTTGTATAACAACTCCATCAAATTATTATAATAGAATGTTAATCCTTTTATTGTTGTTAGTTTAGGATTAGGTTATTGTTGTTGCAAAGGATTAATAACACCTTCTATGTTCGTACTAACCATGCATTGTAGTTGCATCCAATCAAAACCCATGAGGCTGAACCATTTGATCTAGAATCAGAAACACAAGGTTTGATGAACATGGAGGTTTAAGATTGATAGTTGTGCTTGAAGCATAAAAGGGGGGAGTGTGGAAGTAGAGAAAAGAATAAAGGGAATTTGAATGCAGATATCTTAGTTTCTAGGAATAGAGCAAGAGTCAGGTTAACACTAGCTCTAATAACACAAAATTTCAAGGCAGGGCCTGGGCAAGTGGAAAGTGAGTGGGGGAAAAAAAAAAACAAAACAAAACTGTAAGAGATACTATTTTTCGACCTGGTGTTAGATAAGAATTAAATAGAGACTGTAGCAGGAACTGCTGAGGAAAGTAAGATATCAGAAGGAATACGTATGACAAAATGCAGTTGTTGCTCATTATTGTATGTCACAAAAGATAAATGCTTGCCCTAATTGCACTGGTCTACAATTTTTGAGAAGTTGTCTGCTTCAGAGATAAAATGTGGTATTTATTATGTATTTTGATGTGCTGAATTCAAATATGACAATTAAAATAACTGATTGGCTACTGTTTCTAAGATATTAAGTTTTTTACATTTTATGTCTATATATATTGTGTAGATAGTAGAGTTTTAATCATAAATTGTAAACCTAGGTCTTTTCATGTGTTTATGGTTTCTTTACATGATAATATTTCACTTGTCCTGTTTATGTAACCCTTTTGCTGATTTTTAAAGTGTTATATAAAATTTATTATGAAACAAAAAGGCAAAAAACATTATGTACATAGTTTAGTCCTATTCAGTTGTCTACTCGCGCTTTCTTGGCTTGTCTCTTGTATTGCATTAAATGGAGCATCTCTTGTCAATGTCCAGCAATAGTCTGCAACATTCATGGTCCATTTGCCCGTGAATTGCAAAATGGAGAAACCTATGATTCCTGGTAAAATTGCCCTCCGTGCTCGTCGCTCACTGTGCTCCGGCAGTTCAGTGGGAAAAAGTCAATGAGAATGTGCAGAAAAATGTATCTTAGTGGCATGTTGCAAGCAAGCTTTTGTATGCTTGAGGAGGTTTCTCCACCAACAACCTGTAGTTGTATGCCTGTTGTTTCCCGGAGAAAATTTATTGCCAGCTTAACTGGAGGCTTTCAAATGCCGTCTTTTCTTGCAACGCAGGCAATGGTCAAAATGCATCATCTCGATAGAAGTTCACGAATCTGAGGACCAACAAAGACACCTTGCCCTTTACTAGCCTTCACTTAACATTGGAGAATTTTCCGGAGGTACTTGGAAAGCTGCTTGTGTTTGTCAATGGCCCTTGACAAAGTTCTTCTCGACCCACCTTGATGTGTAAGGGTGTAACAAATCTTCCTTTGATTCAACAAGTGGTGATGCTGAACACTTTTCCTCCCAGCTCCAATGACTGGGTCGGAGTGGCCAATCTTCCTTGGATGTAGTGGGAATCTCTCGCAGGACTATCCCATTCACAGAAGAAAACAGCAATACTTTGTGTATCCGTCTGGCAGACCAAGCAGAAGCAACAACCTTCAAAATCGCCAACAAGCTTGCCACCTGATGTTGTCATAGTTTATGCACCTCAAAAGTTGTTTCATGTGTCATAGGTTTCCTTCATATGGACTGCATGACCAACTGGATTGATGGCAAAACATTGCATTATGCAGCAAAACTTATAAGACGCCGTCTCGATGAATCAATGAACAATCTCCATTCATCTGGATCGTGAACCATGTTGAAGGGCTGCCCATCACACCCTCGATGTTGTTGCAGGTACAAGATCACCCTCCCATGAAGAAGAATGGGAAAAGATCCTTGACGGTCACGGAACATGGAAACCCTAACATCACCTGCCAGGATTCCTGCTGTAGTCCTGGAGCCCAACAGCTAGACTAGAGCCAATCAACAATTTTAAGCATCATTTTCATTCTCAGTGACCCAGAATTAGTAAAGTTTGACTACATTTATTTCAGAAGCATTTTGGCTGCAGAGCAGTGTTATCTAACGGAGACCTGCCTAGGGAAGAGACCTGCCCATGTGTACTCTCCTGTGCATATTGCAATTGCTCGAAATAAAGCTACCTCTGGCTTGTTGCTTCAGACTGAGAGTGAGGACATTAACCTCTGTGGAAGGAAAACAATGAGAAAGTTTTTCACCCTCATCCTTGCAACAATCTTTTTTGTATTTGAAAAATGTTATGTCTGCACTCATTCTTCTCTTCTGCAGATTATACAAAACCATTTTTTCCAATCTTTCCTCACAGTTCTTGTTTTCTAGACCTTTAATCATTTTTGTTGTTCTTCTCTGGACTTTCTTCAATTTGTCCACATCTTTCCTGAAGTGTGGTGCCAGAAGTTGACACTACACTCCAATTGAAATCTGACCAGTGCAGAGTAGAATCAAAGAATTACTTCATGTCTTGCTTACAACACACCCGGTGATACATCCCATCATTTTTTTGCAACAATGTTACACTGTTGACTTATTTATTTTGTGATCCACTATGACTTATTCCTAGGCAATCATTTCCCATTTTGTACATGTGCAATTGATTGTTCCTTCCTAAGTGGAGTACTTTTTATTTCCCCTTACTTAATTTCATTCTATTTACTTCAGACCATTTCTCTAGTTTGTCTAGAGGATTTTGAATTTTAATACTTACCTCCAAAGCACTTGAAACTCCTGCCTGCTTGGTATTATCTACAAACTATAAATGTATTCTTTATGCCATTATCTAAATCACTGATGAAGATATTGAACAGACTCAGGACCACACCCTACGGGACCCCCACTTGACATGCTCCTTCAGCGTGACTGTGAAACACTGATTACTACTCTTTGGGAATCGTTTTCCAACCAGTTGTATACCCACCTTATGGTAGTTCCATTTAGCCTATATTTCCCTAGTTTATGATAAGGTCATGGGAAACCATACTAAAAGCCTTACTAATGTCAAGCTATACCATGTCTCCCATTCCCACATTAGCCCCAAGGCTTGTTACCCTGTCAAAGAAAGCTATTAGTTTGGTTTGATGTGATTTGTTCTTTGCAAATCCATGTGGACTGTTACTTATCACCTTATTGTCTTTTAGACGCTTGAAAATTGATTGCTTATTTTTTTACTCCATTGTCTTTCCAGGTACTAAAGTTAAGATGACTGGTCTATAATTCCACAAGTTCTCTTTAATTATGGTGTTTTTTTTTAGCAAATGGAAAGACTCTTAATCTTCTATCACAATTGTAAAGCATTTTGAGTAATTTTTTCAGAAATAGTAGCAATTCGAGCTGGTTAGGGGAAAAAGAACAGTTTTCAACTGGAAAAATACTGATTTGACAAAATCAAAATGTGGCATGGAATGTATTATTTTGTTGAAAGTTTTAATGGGAAATTATCTCACTCTTGTTTTGATAAGGTATAAGTGTTTTTGACTATGGTTTTGCCTTTTCTATAATATAACAATTTAAAAGTCGAAATATTGACTGTTCTACTGTCAAAATATGTTGGTAATGTTTAAACAGAATGTTTTATGAATATTTCATTTTGTTTAAAAATAATCAGAGACTTTGATTTTTTCAACCCAGTTAAAGATGAAACAAAATTTTTTAAATCTTGGAAATCCCCATGGGATGGAAATCCTGTTTATAGCCAACACTTGTATCAAGACACTTAACTATTTTTCAGAATAGGTCCCTCATTGAAAGATATCTTCAGTAGCAATGAGATTATTCTTTGTAAAAATGCAGAAATAAAATAGAGTTATTAAAAAAACTTCAGCAATCAGAGAAAACATACGGAATAATTGTTAATAGCCTTTTCCCTACACTTTTGCTGATAACCACTATATTTGTGACTGAAACACAGTGTTGGTAATCAAAAGACATTGACCAAAAGAGTTAGAAAACGTGGGCCTGAATTTAGACTTCTAGGGCCAGATTTTCAAAAGAGCTCATCCATCAGTAGAAATGCTTAAGGACAATGGGGTCTACTTTAGGATCTTATCACCTATTAAAAGACGTCTCCTGTCATAAACAGGGGTATGAGTGGTCATGTCCAATGTTAAGAGTTGTAGGTGGTTAGACCTGAGGGGTCGAGCAAGAGTTGGTAGCCAGGGTTCAGAGTAAAGGGTCATGCCAAGGTCAATAGTCAGGAGCCAGAGCCAAGGTTGTAATGGAACTGATAGCCAGAAGCCAGAGCAAGAGGCAGGAACCAGGCACAAGGCAAGGGAGCATGAACAAAGAGAGGTCAGCCTTGTTGCACAGACAACTTTTGGTACTCTCTCCAGGCTTAAATGGTAGGTTTGAGCTAATCAGAGGTAACAGAAGGGGCTGCCAATCATTTCTATCATGGGCAGCACTTCCCACAGTGATTGGTCTCCCAGGACATTAGTGTCACTTCATAAGACTGACTTATACAGTGACACACAGGAAGTCTATCAAAGCCAGAAAGTAAAAGGCAGCCCTATTTTTTTGTTCTAAATAGAAGCCTAAAATTAGGCTTATCTCTATATTTATGTCTTCAACTGGTGAAGCCAGCACTATGGTGGCAAGTCCTCTAAAATATTTCACTTTGTCTAGCAGTACAATCTGTCTGTCTAGGGTTATGACCCAGCTTTTCCTCATCAGTATGTTGAGTTTGACCAAATACCAGGACAATAACAGTCATATGGTGTTATGAAAGACAGATGGAGTTGTTTATCATCTGCATATTGGCAGCTGAGCTCACAAAAAGCTCATGTTTCTCGTGGTGGCTCCATGTCAATACCAAATATGTCAAGAGAATCTGTAAACCATGAAGTTGGAACAGAGGAAATGATTGGTTTTGATAATGCATATGAGGCCTTGTCAACATGGATTTTAATGGCCTCTGGAACAAGCAGCCTGAGGAATTTCTCACTACAGCTTCTTGGAAACTGAAATTTCTGTTCAATCGGAAATTCTGATATTTTGAGGAGAAGAGAAAATCTTTTCAATTGGAACAAAAAGCCAAAACTTCCTGCAAAATGAAAATTCCAATAAAATTTCAGTTTGGAACCATCCAGTCATTTTGTTTCAATAGTGTCAATTTTATTAAATTAAAACTTTTCCAGTAGAAAAAAATTGACCAGTTCCATTCACCATCATCACCAAAAGCATCAGTGTCTCTATCTTCCTGAAACCTTTGGCTTTTTGAGTAGATGAATGAAAAGTACATTGTGGCAAATTGCCGGTACTGTTCTGCTGGGTCTCGCGCTTTCTCTTCTCTGGGGTAGGTTCAGGGCGCTATTGCTTGCCTCTGAACTGGTGCTTAATTACTCCACTAGTGTCCTTGGAGGAGCAGAGTAGAGAGGGAGGGACCTGGGCCCGCCCTCCACTCCAGGTCCCAACCCAGGGGCCCTGAGGGTTGTGGTGAAAACCACTTGATTTAGCGGTTCCTTCCCCTGGGTTACTTCCCTCTCCTACCCTTCAGCTTGTGAAGGGCTTCTTGCCTCCCTTCTACACAAGCCTGGTGCCCCTTACCTAGGGTTTCTTCTGGACTTCACAATCCACTGCAGCACTCCTCCAAACTTTCTATTTCTCTCTTATCAAACTCTTCTCTTCTCCAACTTCTGCAACCTGCACTCTGCTCCAATCAAACCTTCCTCCTTCAACTCCCACACTGTCTGACTGAAGCAGGGGTTTTTATCACATGACTGAAGTCAGGTGCTCTAATTGGAGTCAGGTGCTCTAATTGGCTACAGGTGTTCTAGTTAATCTAAAGCAAACCTTCCTCCCTTGGCAGGGAATAAGGCCCCCTGCTAACACTCTCATGCCGCCCTCTGGCCATGCTGTATCACAACATGTTGGCTTTGTCTCTTGTCTGACATCCTCAAAACATGGCTTAAGTGGGACATAAATTGTACATAATCCTTTGCACAAGGTTGAATATCCCTCTTAGCAATAGCAATGGGTGCCAGCCTAACAAAAATCTATGCATACAATGCGCTTGCTCCTACACTTCCCTTGCCATTTATCCAAGCACCTTTTAAATCCAAGGAGATTAATTTTAAGGGACATTAGGCAATTTTTTTCCTCCCTTACTCTCAGTCAGATCATAGACTGTGCAACATTTCATATTTCAAATTGAAAATTTTTATTTGTAAGAATGGAAATGTGGGTTTCTAATCCTTTTCATCTTGAGCCTTGGTTGCTCTTACATGTATTATTGTGCAAGATGTATTTTAACTGATTTTATAAATTTCTAATATGTTCCTGATAATTTTACTTTAAGATCCCTTGAGAACAATGAACATGTTGGATAAATGGCACAATATAATATTTTTTGCCAATCATATTTTTCTACTGATGCTACTTTTATTCACGTATTATTCCTCCCATTAACTCTGTATTCCAAATACTGTTTAAGAACTTTCCATCAGGTCTATTGCTGTATGTTTTATTTTATACTCTAAAGTGCTCTGGAATTCAATATATACGAACTAAACAATTCGATAGACAATAGGAAATTAATGTTTGAAGAATCAAGATACAAATATAGCAAACTCGTAAAAATTTAAGCTGACATGAATGTAAAATGTAATGGGAGCTGAGAATGGCATAGAGGACTAAAGCAATGAAAAGCTGTAGCTTTCGTTGCTGAATATGCATTATTTTGTAGGGGGATATGATTGACAACATAAAAATTATATTATGCTATTTTTCCAAAATTTGTTAAGTATTCCCAAGGGGCTTAGAAAGCACAATGATCCAGAGCATGCTGAAAATTTATAAATGCAGGTAAAATGCACATCTTGTGAAAATATAGAAAAACAGCAATCAAAGCTGCTTTGAGGTAGAAAAGAGTCCTCACAAGTTTATTCTGAGAAATCAAAACGAAACTCCAAAAGATTCAGTTTTGCCAAAGCTGTACCTGACAGTAGCTACCTCAAGGCAGAAAAATGTCATTAATTATCTCTGAAGATAGATCCCCTCAAAGGGTATTGCTCCATTACATAGAAGAACCTTTCCCAGGAAACCAGTAAAAAGATAATTTAAGCAGAATTATCTACTTCTAAGAGATCTGGTCTTTTTAGGTCAGTATTAATACCATTTTTAAGTTAGCACTTGCATAAAATCACTGATTGACAAGATAATTTCCCACTGTAAGGAGAGCTTAGATGCCTACACTGTCCTCTTTGGAAGCCCTGGCCCAGGACGTAGCCGAGTGATGGACCCATGGGTAGCCTGGGAACAGTTGATTTAAATTAGAGAAATGGATACTAGAGAGGGATAAAAAGCATGAGGCCAGAACACAAAAGATACTCAAATACTTGCATTGCTTTAGTCTCACCAATAAAAATAAATAATAATAAAAGACAATGATCTGAGAATCAGTTAGATTATATGACTGTACCAATAACAGGAGAGTTTGAAAGAAACTTCTACATTTCTTCAGAAAACTTTCTAAATAACATTTTGATTTAAAAAAGATGTAAAATTAATGACAAACATTAAATGCATTAAAAATTCGCTAACTCATAGGTCTCAAAATGTAAATGTAAGTGTAACTGTGGAATTATCACGAAGGAGGAGTGTTTCCAGTGGAGTCCCACAAGGATCAGTTCTTGACCCTATGCTATTTTACACATTTATTAATGACCTAGAAGTAAACATAAAATCATCACTGATAAGGTTTGGAGATGACACAAAAAAGGGGGCTGGTGGTAAATAATGAAGAGGATAAGTCACTGATTCAGAGCAATCTGGATCTCTTGGTTAATTGGGAGCAAACTGTGTGTTTTAGTACAGATAAATGTAAATGTATACATCAAGAAATAAAGAAGGCAGGTCATATTTACAGAAAGGGGAGACTCTACCCTGGCAAGCAGTGACTGAAAAAGATTTAGGAGTTGTAGTGGATAATCAACTGAACATGAGCTCTCAATGTGCCACTCTAGCCCAAAAAGCTAATGCAATCCTGGGATGCATAAACAGGAGAAACTTAAGTAAAGAGGTCATTCTATCTTTATAATTGGCACTGGTGCAACCTCGACACCCCCAAGGTGCAGTCTGGAAGCCATGGAAATCGCTGTGCCCCCTAACCCTCCAGCTGGGCTGGTCCTGCACAAACTGCTTTTTGGGAGGTTCAGTCAGTCTTACCAGGCCCTGTTATCACCAATCATTACAGCAAGTGGTGCCACAAACACAAACTGAGCTACCTGAGTGCTTTACCTAAGCCACTCAAAGATAGGCAGGAGACAATAACTAATTTCCCAGCTCCTCTGGCTTGAACCCTTGCTGAATATAAACCCAGTATTATCCTGTTTTCCACTGCACAGGGATCTGTACAAAGTACGCTTATTAATATGTTCGCTTTCCCATCAATGTGGGAAAGATATTCAACAGCTTTTGTACACAAAGCTGAGATTTCCCCCAGACACTTGACTTAAAGGCACACTGATTTAGATTAAAACATAAAACAAGTTTATTAACTACAAAAGGTAGATTTTAAGTGATTATAAAGGGACAGAAAAATCAAACCAGATTGCCTAGCAAATAAACAAAATGCAAATTAAACCTAACATACTAGATGTATTGGATATGAGTTAGCAGTTTCTCACTCTAGCTGATGATACAATCAATCCACCAGGTTTCCATACACAGGCTAGAAATCCCTTTTTTCCTGGGACCAGCACTTCCCCCCCCCCCCCAATTCAGTTTTTGTTTCTCAGGTGTTTCCAGGAGATCTCTTGTGTGGGAAGTGAGGTCAAGAGATGATGTCACTCCCCACCTTATATACCTTTTCCATAAGGCTGGAATCCTTTCTTCCGAACTCAGTTCCCAGTCTAGCTTGTGGAAAAACACAGGTATCATAATGGAGTTCAGCAGCATGTGGTCTGGTCACATGCCCTCTTGAGTCATAGCAGCCATTACTTTCAGGATGGCTGAAACATTTACAGGAAGGGTAAGCTCCTCCATGGTCCATTGTCTTTGTTGATGGGCCATCAGCACTGTCTAGTTTCTTCATTGTTGTACCTGAAAGGTTAGCTGTGGGTGTTTTCCAGAGTTAGCACATTTGAAATACAGATACATAGTCAATATTAAAAACTTCAGATACAAAAATGATACATGCATACAGAGAGGACAATTATGTTAATCAAATTATAACTTTTCCAGAGATACCTCACAAGACTTATCTTGTAGAATATGCATTATAACTATGTCATAATCATATCATAATGATACCACTATGATGAATGTGGGGAGTAGTGTCACAACTGTGTTCAGTTCTGGTGTCCACAATTCAAGAAAGATGTTGATAAACTGAAGAAGATTCAGAATAAAGCCATGAGACTGATTAAAGGATTAGAAAGCATATCTTATAGTGATAACTTCAAAGAGCACAATCTATTTAACTTAACGAAAATAAGGTTAAGGAATGACTTGATTAATCTGTAAGTATCTACATGGGAACAAATATTTAATAATGGGCTCTTCAGTGTAGCAGAGAAAGGTATACTATAATCCAATGGCTGGAAGTTGAAGGTAGACAAATTCAGACTGGAGATAAAAAAAATATGCTCTAACAATGAGAGTAATTAACCACTGGAACAATTTACCAAGGATTGTGGTAGATTCTCTATCACTTGCAGTTTTAAAATCAAGACTTAATTTTGTTTCTAAAAGATCTGCTCTAGGAATTATTTTGGGGGAAGTTTTATGGCTCGTCTTATACAGGGGGTCAGACAAGATGATCACAGTGTTCCCTTCTGGCCTTGAAATATATGAATAAATAACTAACCACCATCATATTACCTGACAGAACATGAAAAAATATTTTTATTATTCTTTCCCACTCTTTCTACTTTTTTAATCCCTTATTAAAATACAACTGTTGAAGTTTTATGACAAAAAAAAATCAAGCTGTCTCATGTTAATGAATTTCAAATAGCACTTTTACTTAATGACTGGTAGTGTAATGTATCAGTTAACATAACATTCAGTGCCATGCACAACAAGAGTATGGCTACACTGCAATGGAATAGCCGCAGCTAGCCCATGTCAGCTGACTCAGGCTCATGGGGCTTAGGCTATGGAGCTATACAGTTGTGGGTCTATAAAATTCCTCACTTTTCTCGTGGAGTCCCAGAGACCTGGCTCCAGCCCAAGCCTGAATGTCTGCACTACAATTTTATAGCCCCACAAGCCCAAGTCATCTGCCACAGGCGTATTATTGCAGTGTAGACACACTCTAAGATTTTTATTGTCTAGAGGAACAGTGTTCTTTAAACACACTTTGAATTAAATTTTCCCTCTGGTTTCTTTGCCTTGTATTCATTGACAAACTCTGCAGGAACTATTTGGCAAGTGTGTTATGTAAATTCATGTTCTATGGCCTATGCTATACAGGAAGTCAAACTAGATGATCACAATGGTCCTGTCTGGCCTTGAATTATAATAATGTTTGTGTTTTCCTGGTATTTTCCAGTATTATTTACAAATGAATATGATGTAAGGAAGCTACTCCAATTCAAAGCTCTCTTAAGGACTGAATAAATAATTAGGAAGTAGAACAGTAGAAGGAGGAACATACATTAATGAGATCAATGGACCTGAAAAATTATAGAAAATTTAGAGTAGGATTTTCAAAAGTGCTGAACAGTGACTTAATTCTGCTCCCATTGAAATGAAAGTGAGGGATGGAGAGGAAGAAAAAGGAAAAAAAAATTATAGACATGAATGCCCCAATTCGGGAGAGTACTTAAGCACACAGTTAACTTTAAGCGTGTGCTCAAGTGCTTTCCTAAATTGGGGACATGTAAAACAGTATTGGAAAACGTATACTTCCATATGGATAGTATTTCAGTTGCTAATGCTGTCAATGTAATACTTTTCACTAATAACAAATTCCTTGAAATTGCAAATCCATTTTTACCAAAAAATAAAACATTGTGGACACTTGTATGTCTTTGCTTTCAGACAGCAGATTTCAGCGTTTATGAAACCCAGGGCAAATAACACATATAATTCAATAGGTAAGAGATCAGCATTTTAAGCAAATAGCAGCTGTACTCAGTGATCTAACTATTGAAGGAAATGAGAAAGGGGGGAAAAAAACGCATTATGATCTCAACTTATCCAGACCACTCAGAAATATAGACAAATGCTGTCACCATTGCTTACAGTTATCCGTGTCTACATAATTTGCGCTGTATATTTGGTTAACTATAGAAGAAGCTATATTTTAGAATCTGGAATCAGATTGTGGGGAGTAAATTCAGAAAGACCATTTTGACCAATGAATCTGGCCTACATTTTTCAGGACTGTGCTGAACAGAAGCAAAGTCGAGGTAAAATTAAGAGCTAAATGCTCAATAAGTCTGAACACAAAACGCTTCACATTCCAGTCACATACATAAAAATAATCTTACACTGACAGTGAGAATGTTAAATAAAATGTTCTGCCACCTTTCATCTGAACATTTTAAATCATCTTAGAATTATATATTAATCTTTACAACATCTGTAGGAGGTACACTAGGTAAAACATATTATTCCAGTTTTCAGAATGTGTAAACTGAGACACAGTTACAGATTTGCACAAGGTAATATTCTCTGTCATCGCAAATCCAGAAGTACAACCCTGGACTACTAGCAACTTGTCACTCTACATGACATTTTCTAAAAAGCCTAAATGACTTAGGAGCGCATATCCTATTGAAAGTCAATGGGACTCGTGCTTCTTTGTCATTTAGGCTCTGATGAAAATTCTATTCTAAATCATTGTTGTGAAATCATCTGAGGGATTGTTGCTCATTTGCCCAAACAAATGAAAGATTTGTTTGGCCGTAAACTTAAAATATTTTAAAACTTTAAATATTCTAGGCAAGCATTGCAGAGACCATTGGTGGGACCTTTGTTTATCAGTTTTGATAGTATATTTGCATACTTAAAATTAACATTGCTATATTCACCCTCTTAATATGCATGTTTTTCTTCTTTACATTAATGGAAGTTGCACATATTTTTGGAGCGGCAGGAAGATTAACATAAATAATCCCATGAAAGCAAGGCAATTAAAAGTTATGCCTGAAATGAAATTCCATCTTTAACACACTCCATTGTGTATAGATTTAGCAGCACAGATGGTTCAGTACTTTAGATCACTTCTCTTCTGGTGTCATCTACAATACTGAATCAAATTTCAATTTTGGGGGAAAAAGGCAATCTGGCTGTGGTTTTCATTTTTAATTATGTAAAGTATTTTAAGGATGAGTTTCATAGTTAATGTTTTTGATAATTGACAAAGACAGCTGTCATTATATTACAACTTTGGTTCAATAATATTAGTTAGAATTTTGTTATATAGTACATATTATGATATTACCACATTTATGTGGTCTTTAAAATTTGTAATTCTGTAGTTCATTGGTTTAAAAAACAATACAGAAACACTATTTGAATATTGTGAAGAATCTGGAACACTGAAGATACCAGTCACTATAACCAGTAACTGAGGTTAGAAAATGCCTGATTAGTTTTATTTATTCTATCTATTTTCTGCAAAATGCTGATAGGAAAATCCTGATGCTGTAAGTCAATCTCAAAACTCCAATTGACTTCAATGGGGCCAGGATTTCACCCTGAGTGTTTTTGATTCCCTCTGACTTCAATATCTTACTTAGTACCATTGACTGATTGGAGTAGAGGAAGTGCAGGATTTGACACAGGTGCATAAGGAATATAATACCACAAAAAAAGAGTTTTCACAGCTTTTTTAATTCAATCCCAAACAATGAAGTACTGAACATCTTGCAAGAATGACTGATCTCTTGAGATATCTAGGTGAATTTATTAATCTATTCAATTTGGATAGGTTCAGTATTTTTGGATGTTTATAGGAACCAAATTTCCAAATGTTTGGCATTTTCCCCAATGTGAAGAAGAATCCCAAAGGCCTAATCTTCATCAAATACTTGACCAAATTTTGGAGGGGTCTGTGGATTGAGCTGTAAATCTCATTAATAAGGACTTCATGAGATTTCTGGCTATATTTTTTTTCTGTTAGATTACAGTATAATGTAGTAACAACTTATAGAATAATAGTATCATAGGAAAGTAGGACAGAAAAAGATCTCTAGAAGTCATCAAATCCAGCCACCTGTGCTGATCAGGTAAACCTAGACCATCCTTGACATGTGTTTGTCTAACCTTTCATTTAAAATGCCCAGTGATGGGATGCTTCAGCCAGCCTTTGAACACTATTCCAGATTTTAACTCTCCTTATATTTAAAAAGTTCTTCCTAATTGCTAACCTAAATCTCCCTTTCTGCAGATTAAGCACATTACTACTTCTCCGACCTTCATTATCCATGAAAAACAATTGAACACCTTCTTGCTTATAACAGCCCTTAACACATTTGAAGACTGTTGGACTGCTCTGATCATAGACACCTATTTTCCCTCTGCCTGGTGGGTGCTTGACCCACCTCTGTCCCTGGCCCCACCCCTGCATACCCCTCACCCTGCCCCCATTCCACCCCTTCCACAAAGTCCCTTCCTCCATTTCACCCCTTTCCCCCAAGTCCTCGCAGCTTTTCTGCCTCCTCCCCTGAATGTGCTGCATCGCCACTCCTCCTGCTCCCTCCCGGAAAGTGCTGCCAAACAGCTATTAGGTGGCAGGGGGGAGAGAGAGGAAGGAGCGGGGACATGGCGTGCTAGAGTTGAGGCAGAAGGAGGCAAGGAGGGGGGAGCTTGGCTGTCAGTGGGTGCAGATCACCCACTAATTTTCCCCTGGAGCACCCATGGAGTTGGCGTTATGGTTCTGATGTTCCCTCTCATTCTTTGTTCAAGACTGAACATGACCGGGTTTTTAAATCTTTCTTCACAGGTCAGGTTTTCTAAAAACTTTTTGTTATTTTTGTTGCTCTCTCCTATATTCGCCACTTTGTTCACTCCTTGCTTGAAGTGTGATCCCCACAAGTGAACATAATAATCCACTAGAGGCCTCACCAGTGCTGTGCAGAGTGGGACAATTATCTTCTGTGTCTTACATATGATACACCTGTTAATATATCCTAGAATTATTAGGTTTTTTTGTAGTTGCATCACACTGACTCATTCAATTCGTGATCCCATTATAACCCCCAGATCCATTTCAGCAGTACTCCACCTACTCAGTTATTCCTCATTTTGTAGTTGTGAATTTGATTTTTCTTTTCAAAGTGAAATACTTTGCACTTGTCTTTATTGAATTTCATCTTGCTGATTTCAGTCTAGTTCTCCAATTTGCAGACATCATTTGGAATTCTAATCCTGTCCTCCAAAGTACTTGAAACCCCTTCCTGCTTGGTATCACCTGCGAATTTATCAGCGTGCTCTTTGTTCCATTATCTAACTCATTAATGAAAATATTGACTAGCACTGGACCCAGGATTGACCGCCATAGATATGGACCTTCCCATTTCATAGCAAACTATTGATGTTTACTCCTTGAGTATGATCTTTCAAGCAGTTATTTACACACTGTGACATACCACATTACAATCCAGACCAGTGGGGGCAGTGTCCCCCCCATCCTGGAACCTTGGATGCCATATAATGCCTAGCTGAAGAGGTTCTCACCTGAGCTGCTCACTAAGAGTCTTCTAGCATGCAAGGCACACCCTCCCACTCCTGAGTGTCTCTGTGTAATTGCAGCCTGCCAGTTACACCCTGACTCTCACCACCCTTGGTTATGCTGCGGGGTGACCACAACACACCTGCAGTCATGAATTTTCCCCGATAAATGTATGTCCTGTATTGCCCAGCTTTTTCCTCAGCCGTATCAATATTTTTGCCAGCTTATTACCTTAAATAGTTACTCAGATACTTAAATTTAAATATACAGGATTAGATAAAAAACAGTAAAAACAAGCTGATTAACTACCAACAGAGATTTTAAGTAACTGCAAGTGATAAGGTATAAGTCAGAAATGGTTACAAGAAAAATAAATATAAAACCTTTACTAATGTTTAACTTCACCCAACAATACTAGAGTCAAGCAAAACATTCTCACCACATGTTTCCAGCCAGGCTAGTGACCAAACTCTATCCCTAGTTTGCTCACAAGAATATAATTTGTTCTCAACATATCCGTGTTGGCTATTCTTTATAAGCCTGTTATCTGGTAGATGCTTACA
Source organism: Chelonoidis abingdonii (assembly GCF_003597395.2). Lineage (NCBI taxonomy): Eukaryota > Metazoa > Chordata > Testudines > Testudinidae > Chelonoidis > Chelonoidis abingdonii. The sequence goes on from NC_133770.1 coordinate 112,408,635, forward strand.
AATTGATTAATAATGTTGTTCCAATATCTTTCTGGGAATCAAAGTAAGGCTGACTGATCTATAATTTTCTGGGTCTATAATTTTCTCTGTTTTCCCTTCTCCAGACCTCTGGGACCTCACCCATCCTCCTTGAGTTCTAGAAGATCACTACTAAGGGCATGTCTACACTGTAATGTTTAACGGACCTATGCTAGCTTGATTTACAGCCACCGCAGTGATGTCCACACTACTCTCTTTCTGTCAGTGGTGCACATCCATATCAGGAGCACTTCCACTGACTGAAGAGGGGCAGTATGGGTGGTTGAGAGTCAGGGCTCTCACCTCTGCACAGCTCCCCACCAGGAGCCCAGTTGCCCCACTCCAGGGCTTCTCGCCTCCCTGCTTCCAGTCAGAAAAAGGGGTCAAGCCACTTGGGGCTTCTCACTTCTGATGGGGAGATCACCACTTGGAGTCCAGTGGGCTGCCATACTCCATGTGAGGAGTGGGGAGCCAGGAGTCAGGGGGCAGCAGGGCTCCACACAGGGACCCTGAGTGGCAGCCCAAGCAGAAAGCCTGAGTGGTAGCCGGCTTGGAGCAGATACCCTACCTTATATCAATCTAACTCTGTAGCGTAGATCAAGCCAACTGTTCCGAGCTTGCTTCAGCTTGGTTCCTGAAGTACCCTAAGTTGAATTTTGTCCAGTCTTGGTAACTTGACTACATCTAACTCATCTAAATATTCTTTAGCCTGTTCTTTCTCTATTTTGAACTGTTCTCCTTCCCCTTCATAATTAGTATTAATTGTGTAGAGTATTTGGACACAGTGAAGACTGAGGCAAAATAGACATTAAACACCTCAGTCTTGATATCATCAGTTATTAGCTCTCCTTTCTCATGACGTTGAGGACCTACGCTTTTCTTCATCTTTCTCTAGCTCTAATCTATTTAATAAACATCTTATTGTCTTTTGCATTTCTTGCTGGTGTAAATCATTGTCTCTACTTACTTGTGCTATTCATTTATACTCCATGTTTCCACTCTTTGTAGGATTCCTTTTTGATCTTTAGGAAAGTAAAGAGTTCCTGATGGAGAAAGATTGGCCTTTTACTATTTGTCCTACCTTTGCTTTACATCAGGATAGTTTACTATTGTGCCTTCAATATTGTCTCCTTGAGAACTGCCAGCTCTCCTGAACTCTATTTTTTCTTAGATTTTCTTCCCATGGGACTTCACCTAGTGGCTCTCTAAATGTGTGATAGTTGGTTTTTATTTAAATAAATTGCCCTTATTCTGCTGATCTCACTCTTTCCTTAGAAACAAGAAATCTATCATTTCACGATCACTTTCCACAAAGTGCTTTCCACCTTCAGGTTCACTCTCAGTTCCTGCCTGATCAGAAACAAGTCTACAATGGCAGTCCCCCTGGTTACTTCCTCCATTTTCTGAAACACAAATTTGTCCCCAGTGCATTCCAGATTGTGTTTTGCTGTTTTAGTTTTACAGTGGATGTCTGTGTAGTGCCCCATTACTACTACTGTTTTGGATATTTGTTTTATTTGTTCGAGAGATGCCACCTTCGCCTTCTCTTCCTGATTTGGTGGTCTATAGTAGACCTCTACCATGACATCACCCCTATTTTTTTAGCCCTTTTATCTTTACTCAGAGACTTTCAGCTGATCCACCTCTCACCTCCTTCTGGAACACAGAACAAGCCTATATAGTCTTGATGTGTAATACAAGACCTCCTCTCTTTTTATCCTGCCTATCCTTCCTGAACAAGCTATAGCCCTCTATACCAATATTCCAGTCACGAGATTTATCCTACCAAGTCTCTGAGACCCCAATTATCATAATTTAGATTAAGTACTAATAAAAACAAATTAAATGTAAAATACAACTTGTATTTGAATACTTACAAACTAGACCTTAAGCAAGTCATTTAACGTCTTAGTTCCCCCTCTGCAAAATGGTGGTAATACTCATTTAGCTTACTACATATATGTCTGGTGGAATTTTTAGTTTATCCTCATTCTCTTGATAGACTTTTAAATAATATTTAAATTTTGAATTATTTTGCCTGCTAGGAGGGTAACTTGGGCAATAAACACCTATCCTAAATTAGCACAGTTAATCAACAGCCTTCTACTCACAAGTAGAGGTTATACTTTAAGAATTATACCCGGATGAGGCAGTGATATTTTGCTATGCACACAAACTTAATAGAACACAATATACAGCTGAGGTGAAACAAAAAAGCGACTGATTTATATTTCAGAGAATACAATGTAAATCAAGCACCTGTCACTATTCACTAATAAATATGTTCTAAAAGTCAGCAGAACCTCAGAGGAATTTCTTGTGCATTTCATTGAAGAAATTACAAATCTAATTCCAGCAGCGAGAAAATCATTATCTTTAGTTTAGAGTCCTTCTGCAGCACTTACCTCTGAGTCAATTATTAAAGTCAATGATAATCTCCTTGTGGTATCCTACTGTATTTTATTTGAATTCAGAAGATTTTTTTAATTATTAGGTTCTTCTGGACTCTTGTTCATTCAATCAACAGTGATCTCAATACAAACCATAAGGAATGTATCGAAATGTTAGTGCCACAAAGGGAAAGGACAGCACTTTATTTGTGGTAGGACGTGTGAGCTCCATCTAAATCAATGAAAAACTAAGTACATCCACCTTTTATTTTGTGCAAGTGTTAGCGTGTACTATTAGGCCTTAACTGCTTAGAGGTTAGGAATGAGTAATTTGGTTAAATAAATAAAATTTGTCTCCTCCAAAACTTTTTCCTGATTCTGGAATTTAATTTGAATCAAACTTTGAGAAGCTTCTGAACTATTCAAATACATGTTTGTTTTTTGCTAGTGTCCTGCAATTGCCAGGGGTGTTGATATAACACAAAAAAGCCCTCATGATTTTTACTTATGATAGGAATTCCCAGAAAGTTCATGACATTCAGTTCTTTGTGGACCTCTAGCCTATTTTCTCACATTGGAGAGCTTTGAAGTTTCTCAGATTGGAGCTCTGTAACTTCTATGATCCTAGAGTTCAGAGAAACTTTGGATCTACAGCTCACCTCTTGAGGGCTTTTCCAAACCAAACTTGAATCCTTTTAAGTTTGTTCATTAATAGTAGAAATGGAGCACTATTCATAACAAATTATTGTATTTAATAGAATAATACATTCAATAATATTGTTACCTCTATTTTCCAGAGCATCAGCTTTCTAGATTTTCTACTTTCTCAGCTGTCCCCTGAAACAACCTTCTTGCCTCAATGCACAGGGGATGGATTTTTCAAAACCACTGAGCAGTTGCCTAACTATTGAAGCTCATGCTGAACACTTTAAAATGCCAGTCCACAGGTGTTTGTTATTATGGTTAATATGTTTCACTTCTACAGTCTGTAGCCCCCCCACCCCCCATAATCACACACACTTTAAAAAAAAACAAACGTGAACCCAAACAGAGCTCCACAATTATTTTGTTCTTCTACTCCATGCTCTGTGATTAAAAAGGTAATTCCAGTAGAGAACAAAGGAGCTTCATGAAATGAGCAGGGAAAGGAATCCATATGAAATGCTATAGTCATTCAGTCATGTAAACAATTATCTGTTCCAGCTGACAATTTCTCAGTATGTGAATCTTTAAGCTGCATACTCATTTTGATTTACTCAGCCTTCTGTCCTGTTTCTATCAGATACAAAAACAGCAAACTGAAAGCAAAAGAAAGGTTTCAGATTTGAAAGTTTTATGTTCCTGAGCAAGATCTGAACTTTGCTTCATGAAAATAACATCACTGTGTTAATAAAATTGTGAGAATAAATCACATTCAACTAGTTGTTCAATTTATGATTAGTATAGTATTTCAGAGGGAAAACATGATTTGCAAGAGAAGGCCAAACAGGAGATATTTAAGATGATAATGACACTGCTGCCTATGGCTCAGAGAAGGGGAGGGAAGACTTGCAAAACTTGGTTTAATCTTGTCTTGCTTCCAGAACAGGTAATTTTCCTTGTATTTCCCTTTTCTTTTGACAGCATGAATCAGAAATTTTATTCATAGCCTATGATCCTCACAAGCATGAATTCTATCATGTAATGGAAAGAATTGTAGCCACAAATTTTAATGCCCGTATGAATAATAACCAAATGTTTAGCAAAACTATCTTGAGAGAAAGACAGAGAGAAATACAGAGGGTGTCTGTATTTAAATTAAAAGACAAATTTTCCTAAATAATTGTTAATTTTCCCAGCTTAACGCAGCCAGCAGCCTCAATGCTGCTGCTGCTTAATTTTATTTTTTTTAAAGTTCGATTATAAAGCAGAGTTGTCAAGCAGAGTTATGTAAAAACACCAACAACCGTCCCCCCCCCGCACACACACACAACTCATATCAGAGAAAACAGCAAAATATTAACCATATGTATATTAAGTGCAATGTAATATTGCCTAAAGTTTTTCATGACAATGATATTGCAACTAGAAAATTATTTTACATATGAATGCTCAGTGGGAGCCAAATTCTGATTGCATTGAAATCAATGGCAAAATGCCCATTGACATTTAGGCACTAGGATGCGGGCCAGAGATAAATTCAGAAATTTCTATGGAAGATGGAAAGATTCTTCTAAATCAGCAGTGGGAGTACATCAAGGAGGATGAACTTATCCCTTTCAATATCCAGTGTCATGGAATAGTATAAAGGGTATGACTAGGAACAAAATCCTTAAGGGACAAATCCTGTGTTCTTTTAGGACAGAATTCTACAACTGAATCCACGTGTTGAACTCTGTGCCCTCACAAGGCACAACCCATATAGAATTAACTGTAGAAAGGGGAAGGTTTCAGCACTATGACTTTAGATTTTGTCAGACTGTTTTTTTAGGAAATATTTACTTTTTTGAAAAGACTGAATGAAAACAAAAAAAAATTGACCTCTGGGAACTAAGTATAGGCAGGTGCTATGCAAGTTTCCACTTCCCCATAGCTATGTCTGGGAATACAGATTTTAACAGGATATGCACAATTCTGGACTTCTCTTGGACAGAAATATGTGCAAACTAAATTTACGATTAACATGGGTGAATCTCTAAATGTTTGGTTCTGTTTGGAGAGGCATCCAAAAATTCAGACACTTAAATAAGTAATCCAAGCTGAGACTTTTACAAAGTCATAGTTTATCATGACTTTGGGTACTGTTTACTTAATGCTGAAATAGAAGTCATATGAAAATAACCTAGCTAATGGTGTTTCGGCACTTCAGCTTCTGATATCAACAGGAGAAATATAGTGCATATGCAAACACAAATAAAAGAAACCAAAAAAGAAACTGTATGTTCATCTTCTGAAATAAATAAATGGAGCACTTTGAATATGGGGTGAAAGGGTCTAATGTTATGTCAGCTTGTTCACTCAACTCCAGTTAGGTTAATTGCACCAAACATATTGCCACTTGTGATCAGAGTCATGATTTCAGCTCATTTTTCCAGAATAAAAAGTTACTTCAGTGGCTATCTTTGGCCATGTAGGTCCCATTACTACATCCTTTCTGCCCATCCTGTAAATACAAATTTTTATGTAAATCAGTAGGACTTCCATAACAGGTTGAAGGACGCATCTGACTTTTAGATCTCAAGGATTTGGGGGAACCATCTGCAGTTTATCTTTTCTCTACAAAACATTTGAAAAGTTTCTTGTTTTCATTCTACTTTTTTATTTTTTTCTCAAAGCCTACAGCCATTTTGTTACTGTAGTCTTAACAATTTCATCTGAAAATATATAAAATATTTCTTCTCATACCACACTGTTCAAATTTTTCCCTAAGAGTTGTGTTTTAAATTGCAAGAAAAACATTATTTTCAGGGAAATTAAACACCACTATTAACAATAAATTGGACCTCATTACATTTTCATAAGCTTTGATTTACGATGATTATAAAATTATAGTTTAATTGCTGTGGGTGTAAATGTTTTCTTCCTGGATTATTATTGGATTTCTACCACCCCCCCATGTCCTCTCAAAGAACAGTATGGTTAGTAAATTATAGGTGCATAATAAATTGCTTATTTCTTATGTATGTATTAAGATCATAGATTACTAGTAAGAATATAAGATGCCCATTAGTTTAATTATTTTAATTAATTAATTTAGGGGTAGCATTTCTTTGAATAAAATCTTGTGCTATCCATTTGAATGTTACAAACTATATGCATGCACGTATTATAAAATATCAGAGGGGTAGCCGTATTAGTCTGGATCTGTAAAAAGCAACAAAGAGTCCCGTGGCACCTTATAGACTATAAGGTGTCACGGGACTCTCAGTTGTATTATAAAAGAATAGCGCATTCACTTCTACACCAAAAAGTCAAACACCCCGGTCTCTTGCATGTTCCATTTTGTGAGTACACTGCATCTGTCAAAAAGAGTGACCTTAATATTTAAAACAAAATATCCCTCCCCATCCACAGCTTCTCCAAAAGAAGTCTTATCTATTTCCATATGCTCTTTTGTTACAAAGAGAAGCTAAAATAATGTATTGAAAAGAATCTCATTGACATATTAGGCAGTAGAAAATACTTCAAGCACAAAAGATATGATGACCTTGAATCTGTAATGGCATCTCTCAGGAGGCATAAAAGCAAAGATCCTCAAAAGGTATTTCAGTGACTATCTCCCACTGAAATCAATGGCAGTTAGGAATCTAAATACTTTTGAGGATCTGGGTCTAAAAGCCTTCAAATTCTATTTAGTACATTGGTAGCTGAGAGCTCCACAACTGCCAGGAGGTTCTCAGCATCTATCAGATTGGGCCCGAAGGTAACATTCAGAAACAGATCACTTCCACCATTTGCTTTTTCTTTTTACTGTTGTTTTAGCTAACGATTAACTCTCAAATGCAAAGAAATATAGAGCATAGGAATACCAAATGGACATTTTCAAAGTAACAGTTTGAGCATCAAAGAGGCCTGATGTTGCAGACATTAATGCAAATATACTACTCAATGATTAATCGCAATGGAATCAATAGGATTACTCACATGAGTGCATTTGGAAGAATGGGGCTTGAGAGGGGAGGAGGAGGAGAAAACGGCATATGAATGCAGCTTCTGGAGAACATTTTACAATGAGTGCTTTTTCTTTTCTTGAGCATAAAAATGAGAGTCAAAAGAGGTCAAAATATGAGGTGAGTCCCCCAATAATTCATTTCAAGGCTTTGTTAGCAGCAGAGAGAAGAAGTTCAAAGTGTAGGAGAGTTTGGATTGAGTTGCAGAGCTTTTCCCAGTACTTATCTTTTTCTTAACTGTTTATGTGTGACCAGTTAGAGAAAGGAGGATATAATAATAATTTGTAGACACAGAACAAACATCTATGCTGTAATTTATTTTTGCTTTTTCTAAGCGATATACCAGTGTAACTGACGTCAGAGCCTTGCACTGCTCTTAATAGTGGACAAAACTTTTGTTGACCTCAATGAAAATTGGTCATGTGGACAGAGATTGATAAAGAGACCCTAATTCAGCAAGGCACTTAAGCACCTGGTTAACTTTAAGCATGTGCTTAAGACTATCTCCATTCTTCAAAGCACTTAAGCAGGTGCTTGACTTTGTTGGGACTTAAGCACATGCTTAAGTACTTTGCTATGTATGTATGGACTAAAGTACATGCTTAATTTATAATATGTAAATCAAACTGTATGTGCCAGGCCCTGATCAAAAGACCACTGAAGTCAAGGATCATCACCTATTAACTTCAGTGGGCTTTGGACCAGGGTCTGAGAGTGAAAGTGCATTAAGAATATACCTAAAGATGTTCATACCCCTTATTGCTTGGTATGCTCTTTCTATTGGTGTAAAGACTACCTTACATCAATATATAGCTTATTTTGCTGTCCAAATTGGAATAAGCTATACTGTTATAGCCGTGTCCACACCAGAGTTATTTTTGCTCCTTTAAGTGTGCTGGTCTAATTAGTGCAGCAAAGCATTCCAGTGTAGACAAACCTGAAACTACATAAATTAAGACACTTAGAATTTACAATTTCACTCAATCTTCCCACATTATGCTAGCCTCTTGTAGCAATATTCCCAGTGTTTTGTGACTGTAGACAATTTCTTCCTTAGGTTCATTGATTTTTATCTTTATAATTATACATGATGGGCCTGACTCTCAGCTAGCATAAACTGGCCTAGATCAATTAATTTTAGTGGACCTATGGCTGATTTACACCAACAGAGGATTGGGGTTACTATTTCCTTCTTTTTCTTTTTATATATAATTATTTAAAAAAAATACTGTCCTCCAACCTGAAAAAAAATTCTGCCTGGCAGGTTGAATTCCATTCAATAAACACTAAGTTCTTCTTTTTAAATAAATAAATCACTCAATCAAATAAATAAATAAAATAAAAGATTCCTCTCTAGCATCAGGGCATGTGAAGTTTTGAATGGCTACTTCTGTGTGTGCTCCACTGCCGTTTCATACCATGCAGATGCACACGCACATATGGAAAGATAAGGGAAAAGAAGTTCATCATCAAAATGAAATATTTGTTTCTGTGCCATGTGTTAGAGAACCTTAGCCAGGAACCTTATGGGGGAACTCCTGGCCCCAGTAAAGTCACTAGGAGTTTTGTAATTCATTCAGTGAGGCCAGGATTTCACCAAGCAGTCCACATCATGCCCAGATCTCAGTATCTAGAGTATTTCCAAGCAGATTCTCTGCAGGAATAAAGGCCATGTAGTGTCACTTCAGTGCCATACCACTGGAAACTAAATTATTCAATGACCCATTTCATTTTGGTGACTGTTACATGTCTGTCAGAATACAATGTTTCAAGGACTTTCATAAGTCACCTTGAAAAGATTTAGTAGAGCTTGAACGTGGTACCTTCTCAAAACAATTCAACTTAGGAAAGACCATATTATTCTAATGCCTTGATTCGGTTTTGCTACTATTTTTTTATTTTTGTATGATAATTTTTACTTTGTTCTGAAGGTGCTATATGAGCACTTAGCTTCCACATTGTTGATATGGGAGAATTTTGGTTTTTCATAGTCTAGTTATTCTACATATGGACATTTTGTAATAGTTAAGTGGGAAAGTTTCACATAAGCTGAGGAGATCTGCTGATTGTCCAGGGTTTGAATCTTTGGATCTTCTTGTATTTTTGTTTATAGTATTTTAGAGGCAATTTCATAAATTCTTTTGTGAATTTGTTTAGTAAAATATAAAATAAAAATAAATTCAAAATAAATTAATTAAAGCAAACGTCCTTTCAAATTGTTGTGCGTTGTATAGACAAAAAGATAAAAGCAATCTTTTGTTGTATTAACATTTTTTCTCTCTGAATCCCTTTCTGAAGTGACATGCACCCAGTCAATATGGGGATAGTTGAAATCCTCCATTATTACTGCATTTTCTATTTTATGCCTCTTGAATCTTGTAGAGTATTTCACAATCATCATCACCATCCTAGTCAGGTGATCAGTAATACATCTCTACTTCTATATTCTTATTATTCAAGCATGGAATTAGATTCCATGGTAGAGTTTGATTCATTTAAGATTTTTACTATATTTGAATCTTGGCTTTCTTTCACATATAGTGCCAATCCCTGACTGGCATGACCTACTCAGTCATTCCTATATATTTTGTACCCGCCATTACTGTGTCCGATTGATTATCATCATTTCACTAAGTTTCTGTGGTATCTATTATATCAATATCTTCATTTAATATCAGGCACTCAAATTCACTCATCTTAGTATTTAGACTTGTAACATTTGTACGTAAAACCAGCTTCCATAAGTACCATAAAGTTCATTATGAGAGTAAGAGAGAAAAATTACTTACATAGTTAAGTGTTGCACGACCCCAATGAGCAGATTACACACTTGTTACAGAGTAGGAAGAAGAATGAAAATTTACATCTGTAGAAAAAAATATTTGTGAATACAGAAATTGTTCAACTGGAAATTGCATATATTAATTTCCAATTTTTAAGAAATACATGGCAGAAGGTGGCAAACTTTTCAGTGTTTCTTGCTTCTGGTTGGGCCAGATGTACCACTACAATCTTCAAAAGTGTAGATGTGCTTGACGCTGAAAACTAAGGAGAAAGGAGGATTAAAACATTTTCAAACCATGAAAAAGAGTTTGCTTTCAGACCACATCTAACAATCGGGAAAGATAATGGTACTTTTTTCAAAATAGATTTGCCCTGACAGCATGTGTTAGAAGGTTTTAAGGCATTAATAAAGACCATTCAATCTAACTAGCATTTGTAAACTTCCTTTTGTAAATGCTCCATTGCCTACGGATGCCAGCTAATTGTTCCTTTAATAATGCAATGTTTTTGCTTAAGTAATCTTGCCTGGATAGCCATTATACAGCTATGATGATTCTTTGTAGGGTAAAAGTACTTCCTGATATATATCCTGATTTTTTTTCCTGTTGTTTTTCATTCTACTATCACTGCATTGATCACTTAAACCTCTGGAGACTTTATATTTGCATTTTTCACTTACAATAGATTCGTCATGCATGATTACCACTGTTTTTCTAGTCTTCCTCTAATAAGGATACCATTTGGTAATACTAATTTCTTCCTCCATCAACTGGTTGATAAATATGCATTTGTTGTGTGCCTAAAACCTCTATTGATTAGATTTACAACTTTGGGTGTACAAGGAAGGCATTATCAAGCCTGTAATTTCAAAGGTGTTTCTGAAATTGTATTTAATTTGGGATTATCTCCAAGATTCATATTATACATGCAATATAGATTTTTCACATAACGTTGTCCTCATTAATCCTTTGTTTCCTGTCACTGGGGCAGTCAGAGATACAGCCCTAAGTTTTCATGAATGACTAGTGATTTTGTATGCTTCAGTTTTGGAGTGCCCAACTTGATAGACTTTAAAAGACCTTGATTTTTCAGTGGACTGATGGTGATTTAAATAGGGTTGCCAACTTTCTAATCGCACCAAGCTGAAAACTCTAGCCCCGCCCTTTCCTTGAGGCCAGGCCCCTCCCACCCCTGCTTACCGCATTCCCTGTCCCTCGGTGGATCACTATCCCCATTTTGACTGGGCTGGGGTGAGGGCTGTCACTGGGAGTGCAGGCTCCAGGGTGGGATCAGAAATGAGGGGCTCAGGGAGTGGAAGGGGGCTCTGGGCTGGGGATTGGGGTGTGGGAGGGGGTGAGGGCTACAGCTGGGAGTGTGGCCTGTAGGGCGGAACCAGAGATGAACGGTATGGGGTTCAGGAGGGGGCTCCAGCCTGGGGGGGGTGGGGCAGAAGGTTTCAAGTTGTGAGAGGGTTCTCTGGATTGGGGCAGGGGGTTGGGTGCAGAGGTGGGTGAGGGTTGCATCTGGTGGTGCAGGCTCTGTGGTGGGGCTGGAGATGAGGGGTTTGGGGTGCAGGAGGGGGATCCAGGTTTTGGGGAGGCTCAGGGCTGGGACAGCGGGTTGGGGTTCAGGTTTGGGGCACAGGCTTAACTCCAGTGGCTTCTGGGCAGTAGCTCTGCAAGAGGGCTCCGGCAGGCTTTCTGCCTGTCCTGGTTCCATGCTGCACCCAGGAAGCAGCCAGCAGCAGGTATGACTCCTAGGCGGAGGGGAGGCAGGCAGCTCTGCATGCTGCTCTCGCCCACAGACACCATGCTCACAGCTCCCATTGACCATGGTTACTGGATAATGGGAGTGCGGAGTTGGTGCTTGGGAAGGTGGCAGTGTGCGGAGCCCCATGTCCCCACTGTCTAGGAACCAGACCTGCTGACTGCTTCTGGGGCGCAGTGCAGAGCCAGGACAGGCAGGGACTAGCTTCCTTAGCTCTGCAGCACCGCTAACTGGACTTTAAATGGCCCAGTCAGCAGTGCTGACTGGAGTCGCCAGGGTCCCTATTCGACTGAGTGTTCCGGTCGAAAACAGGACACCTGGTCACCCTAGCTGTATACCATTAGAGGATCTGGCCTGCCATGCTTGGAAAAAGGAAAAATTACGAAAAGTGCTGTAGTGATTTGGTAGCTGAAGTCCCCTTTCAGAAGTGACTTAGGCACTTAGAAGCTGAAATCTATTTCAAAGTGCATTGGAGTTAGAGGTTTACCTACGTAGGTTCTTTTGTAAATTCCTTAGGCACCTATATGCATGTTAAAGGTTTAACCATTGCCCTTTCATTTAAGTGAGCTATAAGAGACAATTAAGACCAAAACAAAGGGGTATATGAGTCTAGAATTTGAATGATCTAGGTGGAAGGAGTTTGCAGGATATTGTTTGGCTAAGGGTGTGTGTGTGTGAGAGAGAGAGAGAGAACAGAAATCAACTACCTCCTGTTGTGTGGTCTCTCTTGTATTCAAAGAAACAAAACCTCATACATGCTTTTTAAACAGAAAAGGAAGATTGCATCAAAGGTAGCAGACTCCATCAATTTCTCTTCCTGATCAGAACAGCCTACAAGACCCTGAATTTTGGCTAGCAACTCATGTAGCTACTTAAACAGATTTGTAAATCTGGCCCTAAGTCACTTCTGAAAATGAGATTTAAGCTTTTAAGTCATGTAGGTATTGAAAATTTTACTCAGATTAAATGATATAATAGGTCTTTTACATCTCTAAGTGCTGTGCTCCTATTAGTTGTGCTAACATTTTTCTATTAAAACTCAAGCTTTAGAAATTGAGAAATCTTGTTAGGGAAAAAATTATTCTGGATGATCCCTTAATGTTTTTTTTTTAAAAAAAACATTGCTGAGAGAGGTGAGTTTCATCTATGGCATTTTGCAAATCTTCAGAGAAAAGCCAAATAAACTACAAATTAGACATTACCTAATAATTCCTGGTATATTCCATGACATATTTCATGACCCCTACCAGTATATGTACTATGTCTCATGAATCAACATTATAGTAAAATATGTTTCACCCTATCCTGCAACAGAAAATATGAAGTTTTTATCATCCTAAATTATAGTGTTATTATTTGTTTCTTGATTTTCAGAATTAAGAGTTTTCCTAAATTAACTCTCTTGTGTAGAATATATAGTTTGAAGGGGCTAGTTTTGCAAGTTGTGATAAGAGAAGTTTAAATTATCTGGATACCAGTGAAAACTGGAATTTATCCTGGTATTTCTACCCCTCTCCCCATGCTTAAAATCTTAGTAAATATGATGACAAGGTTTTATTTATTCACAAATAAATTCCACAATAATTAAATATAAACATTTAATAAAAAGGATTTGAGAGTGTGGGCAAAAGAAGATTGTGTCATTGCAAATTGAGTTGCCCATATGTATATTTAGACCTGTGGTTAAGAATTTTGCTGAAATGGGACCTAAAACAGGAAAGTAGCTTGTAGGATGTATTAACCTAAATTTCAAGGTCATTTCTTATCCTCCTTTCTCTGGTTACCTCACTGGCATTTTCCAGTTAAAAACAAAAGAAAAAAGACAAGGCACAATCACTAAATATTTTTATTAGTAGATGCCATGTTATTAGTTGATAAAACATTCAATGCTGACTAATCACACAAACTATCAAAGACTGATTTCTACATGTATAATGTTGATTTTGATTGGAACATTTTCTTTTGGTGGAGAAAGGTGCGGGGGGGTCTGTGTGTGAGAGAGAGAGAGAGAGAGAGAGGTGTAAATCTAGCACAAACCTAACTACTGTGGGCCCAGTGCAGGCTGTTGTTTCTTTGGGTCTATGAAAATTTCCTCTTGTTATTAACCAGATAGACCAAGTGAAGTGTATCAATAAAAATTCAAAGTTGCTCAATACTGGGTCTGTCACTGCAGAGAAGAGCTCAGTAGCCCACAATATAAATAAGTTTGGGTTAAAGTATAATAACTAATTATAGTCACACCTTAAACAAAATGCACTTGAGTCAATGGGAATTTTGACTGTGTGAGGACTGTAGGATTACTCAATCTGATTAAGCACATTAGGTTCCTAACTCTTGTAGAAAGTCCGTGGGAGTTGGGCACCTAACTCACTTATGCTCTTCACTCATCATGAAAAACTGCAACAGAGAACCAGGGGATTCCTCCTTCTCTCTCTCAACCTTACAGTCAGAATGATCTTCTCTTTCCACTAGATAAAGGCAGATTGAAAGTCTCTTAGATAAGATTCTCTCTACACCAGAAAAAAACCCACACATTGGGTATTAGACAATAATAAAGCTATTTAATTAGGAAATCCATTTTAATTGTAGAGATAATAAAATCCCATGTTAAAACATGAAACATACTGTATAGCAGGCACATGTGTCATCTGTGCACTTATGGTACTTAGTCCTGGGCATTTATATACTTATATTTAAAACATTTTAAAAACTGATAAAAATAAGGAGATAAAATACAGTTTGGTTTTAATGCTGTTGTATAGAACTGATTATGTCACCATCAGCACTTGCATGTATTATGACATCAATCCACAGAGTTGGAGCTACAGCCTTTAAACAACTGGCAGCATTATACTAGTGCACAGGAAAGCTACAGGTTGTTCTGTTCGTTTGCAGCTCCATAGTGATTTTCTCTTCTGAAGAGCTTACTGTTTAATTCTTTTCTCTCTGCTTACAAGCAGAACAGCAACCTGCCAATTCCTCTATACTGTGCAGGTCACGGTGTCACGGATCTTAGGAGACTGAAAAAACTGCAGGCCCTGGTGCATTTATACAGACAGGATCCAGACCTCTTGAGGGCTAAGCAGCTAAGTTTACTGTGTGACAATATGAAGATCATAGGAGATCCTATACCACTTCTTCAGTGCAATACCTCTGTAGAGAAGACATCCAAGAAGGAGGAGGAATCACCAGAGGCAGCTGAGAGTGAGGAGAGTGATTTGGAAATTGAGGATGATGGTGTTATTGAACCAGATCTAGATGATCCCCAAGAAATGGGAGATGAATATTTGGAAAAAACAAATGAGATGATAGACCAGGCCAATGAAAAGAGGGAACACACCTTTGCCACCCTGAATGAAGGTGAATTTCAGAAAGCCATTGACTTGTTCACAGATGCTGTCAGGCTGAATCCTCACTTCAACCTCTTGTACGTTAACCGAGCCAGTGTTTTTGTGAAACTGCAGAAGCCGAATGCTGCCATTAGAGACTGTGGCAGAGCCTGTGAGCTTAACCCCAGTTCAGCGGAAATGCGTTGTATGTCTTTACCACCAAGGGGGGAGCTGGGAAGGGGCAGCAACTTTAAAGCGCTGCCTCGGCAGTGCTTTAAGGACAGTCCTTTGCTGTGGCAGCACTTTAAGGATCCTCAAAGCACTGCCATGGAAAAGAACCGTCCTGAAAGCACTGCCCCGGCAGCGCTTTAATGTTGCTGCCCCTTCCCCCCTCCATCCCCAACGGTGGCTCTGCTGGTAGGGACCCTACCAGCAGGGCTGCCAATGGGTGAGGCAAAAAGAGCAGGGACATTAAAGCGCTGCCATGGCAGTGTTTTAAGGATCCTTTTCCCCCTCCTTAGGGGCAGTTGGGCAGGGGGGACAAAGGGAGCAGCTTCCCCGGGGATGGCAATTTAAAAGGGCCTGGGGCTCTGGATGCCACTACTGCAGCAGTGGCATCTGGAGTCCCAGACCCTTTAAATCACCACAGGAACTCTGGGTGGCGCAGACCAGGTGGCCTGGAAGGGCTGGCTGGGGGATGCTGACCCCTAGCCCCACCTCTTCTGCCCGAGGCCCTGCTCCTCTGGGGGCCAGAGCCCTGCCCCATACGGTAAGTGTCCTGAGTTACTTTCACCCCTGTGTAGTAATAATAATGGTTTTATTGGATTACACATTTAAATTTATATTCTTGCAAAGCGCCATTAACAGATACGCCTGCAGTATTTGGGACACTGTGGATATGTATGTAATCCTAGATAACTATGCATGTCTATACAGATATCTTAAGATATTTCAGCATGGCCCTCTTAACCCGCAGTCCGTTAACATGCGGTCATGACACCTTGACTCCTAACATCCGTGCGTAAACGAGTCTGTACTGTACTACTGGTTCATAGAGAAAAATCTGGTTACATGATTCTGGCTTCTTCTCTGTTTTCAGTTATTATATCACATTTGAAAAAAAAAGTAAGTGCCTTTCTAAAATTGCTTTTTCCATATATGCAATTGCTATGGTAGCCACAAGGATTTTATAGGGAGGGAAGATTATCCATGTGATTATTTCATAGCACAAGCCTGTCTACGTAGGCCGGGATGCTTCTCTTTTATGAAGATGAACTAGAAATCACTGACTGTAAA
This sequence comes from Chelonoidis abingdonii, assembly GCF_003597395.2. Taxonomy (NCBI): domain Eukaryota; kingdom Metazoa; phylum Chordata; order Testudines; family Testudinidae; genus Chelonoidis; species Chelonoidis abingdonii. Next base: position 112,424,868 of record NC_133770.1, read on the forward strand.
ACTGATTATTACTTATGTGAATGGCACACTAATCTCATTGCTAATACAGTGTAATCATTCAAAAGAGTGGTTATCGGACAGCATATTTAACTATGTAACATTTCAAGTTTGTAATGATTTTTATCAGTGATATATTTATAGAAAAGCAAATGTGCATTTCTAGTGAATCTTATGAAAATATCAGAAAATTTCTGTTCTGAATCAGGAATAAGTGGCTATTTCACAGTGTAATCTTGATTATCTAAACGTCAGTAGTCAGAAATTGTGTTATTCGAAAGAGGATAAAATTTCCTACCGAAAATGTATTTTATTATCCAAAATTATTCTCTGTTTTCTGTTACACTTTACACTGAATTATCCAATGTAAACTGTATGTATCTTGCCTATTTAGGGGTGAGGAAAATAAACATTCTGAAGACATAGTGATCTCTCCATTAAAAAAAAAATGTACAGGACAAATATTACTCAAATTCCTCGGTCAAGAATCAATCTGCTGTGTTTTGACCCAGAGGTAATTAATAGTAAATATACTGTAGGGGCCTTTAATGGAAATGCTGATACAGCTTGGCTATAGTGCCTCATATCTGGTGTTATAGTTACTATAGTAGTCATAAAATAATGAGAGGTAAAATATTCTGTAATCACAATATGATTGCATCTATGAAGCCCATGCAGTTAAAATTGTTACATTACCCTCTATATAGTAATGCAAGATCTCATATTCTTTAAAAATGAATGAAGGGATCAAACTAATATTATTTATACATATATTAATAAAAGGTGATAACATTCCAGTAAAAATATAGATGGATGGTTAGCCGCTTTGACCTGGTGCTTTCCTATAATATATGTAGTTCAGTGAATGCATGCCTGGTGATTAAATAGATAAAAATCTTTTTGTGGGTTCAGATGATGTCATAAATTATGATATCATCAGAATTTATGACATAACCAGAGCTGTAATAGAGAATGACACCTTCAAAAAAAATATCATATATGTATTTGCAAACTGCAGTGTAAAGATCACAGTCAGAAGGGAAGATACAAGTTTAGCGTGTTCCTCCATAGTGTAGTCTCACATTGAGTTAATAGTTAAGCAATTGCTACAGCTTTTATGTTTTCCCTCTGCCCCAGCACAGTCTGTGTTGCCCAGCTCCCTTCTGGCCAAGCCACCATGGATCCAAAAAAAAATTACTGAACTTCAGGCCTTGGTGGATCTCTCAGCCAAGATCCAACTCTTTTGAGAGCCAAGCAATTGAGTTTCCTGCGGGACTGTATAGAGAGCATGGGAGATACCATATTACGTTCAGTGAAACATGCCTCTGCAGAGAAAACATTCAAGGAGCAAGGGAAACAACCCAAAGCAGCTGAGAGTGAGGAAAGTGACTTGGAAATTGAGGATGATGGTGTTATTGAACAGGATCTGGATGATCCCCAAGAGATGGGAGACGAATATTTGGAAATAACAAATGAGATGATAAATCAGGCCAATGAAAAGATGGAACATGCCTTTGCCGCCCTGGATGAAGGTGAACATAAGAAAGCCATTGACTTGTTCAAGGATGCTGTCAGGCTGAATCCTCACTTCACCCTCTTGTATGTTAACCGAGCCAGTGCTTTCGTGAAGCTGCAGAAGCCGAATGCTGCCATCAGAGACTGTGACAGAGCCTGTGAGCTTAAACCCAATTCAGGCGAGTCTGACAAGTGGACAGGGCAAGCACACCTGCTTTGGGGGCACTGGGAGGAGGCTGCCCAAGATTTCATCTTTGCACATCAACTGGATTATGATGAAGATACCAACGCCACGCTAAAGAATGCACAACCAAGGACTGAGGAGATTGTTAACCATTGGCAAATGTGTGAGCATAAGCATGAATTAAAGGCACACCGCAAGATGCTGGAAAAGGTAAAATTGGCCTTGGAAGAGCAAAAGAGAACCCAGAAAGAGGAAAGTACCCGGCAATGGATGATTAGTATCTGGTGGAAGTACTTTGATTTTTTTACAACCATTCTGGATCCAAGGATTATAATAGCATGGGTGGATGTGACCTGGAACCCAGATAACATTTACAAATACCAGAGGAACTGCAAGTTCATGAAGTTCATTGGCCAGTATGACTGAAGTCAACCATAAATGGCCTTTTCATTCAAATAAATTTAAGGCTTATGACAAAACATGATTTATCCTTTGTAATGTCTCTTTAAGGCCTAGGCTACATATAGTTTGTGTACCACTATAAGTATTTCACTTAAGGGTGTGATTTTATTTTTAAACCAAACACTTCTATCACTACAACCCCTACCATAGATATAGTAGGCTTGACAGAATTTGATTTTCTTAGAATTTCAATGGATTATATTCATGTTTATTTTTACACATTTTTTCTTACTTTATTTACATTTGAGGGAATTATGGGGGTCACACAATAATTAATGACAGACACTGAGATTCAAAAAAGTTAAAACTTAATTATAATTAACACACTAATTGTCTATCACATGTAAAAAATACAAAGTGGACCTCTCTCTTAAATCAAAATCTAAATTATAAAGCATTTTTCTTACTTTGCCTATATGTAAATTTCTATGATTATAAATTGACATTTTTTCATCTCTGTGTGTGCAAGCTGAAATCAATTTTTACCAACACGTATTGATAATAATCTTATCCTTTGAAGCCTAAACAGAAAACTACTTTATATTAGTATAGCTTATTCCTTTTCCTGTTTGGGAATAGCTATACTGGTATAGGACACCTTTGCAATTTTCAAAAGTGCAAAGAATTGGCCTAATTATGCTCCGATTGAGCTCAGTTGAAAAATTTAAATTGCCTTCAATGGAAGCAGAGTTATGCCAAGACTGAGTGCCTTTGAAAATCCCATGTTTACTCAATGAAGCATTCAGTGCTTTGCCACAATATTTAATTCAGAAACCAGAAATAGGAGGAACAGAGCTTTAATGAGAAGATATTTAACATCTTCATATTTTAACCAGAGCAGGCACTTATTTCCCTTCTCCATCATTGCCACTTAGAATTTTACCAGACTTTCTTCACAATTTTGTAAACAAATCATTTATATTTGGAAACTAAGTTATTTTTGGTTCAGTTATATTTCCTAAGTGAATTTCCAGTAGTAAAATCTCCTCTCAGCAAAAACTTCTAATAGCAGAAGTGATCTTTCTTCAGGAAATTTAACCTTTCCCCATTAATACCAGTGATGGTTTCAAAATTGCTTATGCCATCAAAAAAAAAATCAATACAAGCCTTTCTTTTGCTTAATATATACAGCAGAAGCCTGAGCCCCTTGTAGAAATTCAGTATATCCAATATCACTTACAAAGTTTTTAACATTTGTCAGAAGTTTCCCATCACTTATCACCTCTGCCCTTCTGTGGAGAGAAACTAAATCAAATAATGAATAAATGGATTGGCTATTGCCCAACTTTTTTACAGAGTTTAGGGATACCCTGGTCTTATCCATCACACAATGAAATCCCATTTCTATAAGTGCATTTCACACCAGGTAACAAATAATCCTGGAAGTGAAATTTCAGCAGCTGTTAATTAAACCTTTCTAGCAAAATTCAAGAACAAAGAACAGAGCGTCACCCAAGAGAGCATATGAAGAGGTTGCAGAGGAAGTGTGGAAAGCATACATTGTACAGTGGTGGCTCTAGATGCTTCTGTCATTCAAAAGCACAATAGAGGTTTAGTTGTTCTGTCTTTTCTTTTTAAAGCAGATAAACATTTTCCAGTGTTGGAAATAATCTACACTGAAATAAAGAGGTAGCTGGAGGTGGGATCTCATCAGCAGAAGAAAAGACCAAAGAGAAGGGTAACACACGAACAGCAGCAAAGGTACCAGAGGACAGATTCTGCTACTCTTCCTCACAGCGGCCTGTCTGATGCAGAGAGTTTAAAATGGATGATCAAAATGATTTCTTGTGGCCTTAATATCAGTGAATTGCTGATTACTTAATTGCATGTGATGTGAGGGCTTATTGAAGTCAGTGGGACTTCTCAAGAAAGTAAATGCTCATCAGTATGAATAAGAGGCTGCTCCATATAGCCTCTAATATAATTTTTAATGAATTATGTAACTCCTGTTTTGCACCAGTGAAGGAATAAAATGGACACGGTGTAGAGTCAAGCACATGGGTTTATTACACAAAGCACTCGCGGATTGTCACTTTGCTTATTAGGCTCAAAGACATTGCCAAGAAATTGATAACAATAGATTATCCGTGGGTGGAGGGAAGCGACAGGGTGGAAAGTCCCGAGCCCCTGGATAGATCTAACAGCAAGACCAGATAAGCACAATAAGCCAATAGTCTAAAAGATTACATAATGGCTTCACCCAGGGTTGCAGGTTAACATATTAACATACAATATATTGTTAGTATACAGGTGTTTTCCCTCAAACAATGTGTAGAGTGTATAATTATAAAATATATATATGTTGAATTCTGATCTGAGGTCCATAGGAATGAGGTAGCTCTTCCGGTTGTCCAACAGGTACATTCCTAGGGGTTAAAGCAAAAAAACATTGAAAAGTACATGGCCATAGAAAATGTTTTCAGAGTGCCCCATTGTGTTCCTAAAAGCTAACATTGGCATCTAAAGGGCGGGGAGGCATCTGTGGAAGAGAGAATGTCATATCTCATACTGACATGCTTGGGTCTCTCCATGAACTCAACGTTGGTATGTGGGGAGGGTATTAGCTATCTTATTCCTCCACGGAGTGAACATGGAGGACCCTTTCAATACTTTGGTATGTCTGTAGCTTCTGATAAGGACACCAATTACCTCTCCCCATCTGGAGTTTTACTGACCATGCTCATCTTAGTAAAAAGCAAGGTTGTCTCTTGTTTGTTCAGCTTCTTTTAGCCAATATCATTCATGGTAGGCCCCCAGCTCAAACCAAGCTTTGGACTTTGGGCCTATGTGGAAAGTTTTTGACAGGGCCTGTGGTCAGGGTTTTACAAACACAGCAAATGGATTTTGGCCCTTCAACCAGTGACTGATTCAGCCAGAGCTCACCATATATTTTTTACAAGCAGCTAAAGCACATTTGCAAAGTATTTGGGAAAAGGAAAACGAGAGAGATGGACAGACTTTCTCAGGCTTGCTAAGAGTAAGAAGTCTAAAGAGTGTTTATCATGAATGTAGAACAGTTTTATAGAAAAGCGTGAGAAATATTTTTTACAATGTAATTGATTTGTGGGAGAATGAGCACTGTCTCTTTAAATCTGCAGCATTCCAGATGAACTGTTTCTTCAGATTTGCTGCTGAGAGAACTTTATGAATGCAGTCAGCGTGCTCTGGTGTGGGACTGCAGCCTCCTTAGATTTCTTTGTGATGCTGGCTGCTTTGGGGAAAGATTGTGTCCCTACCAGAATTTCAGGTGATGCCATTTAGCTATGATCCATCTGACGAGCAGGCAAGGATTCAGTTTGATTTCCCCTGAATCTCTGCTGGATTGGAGGATCTGGTCCAAGTTCTTTGAAGTACCAGCAAACAGTACTTCAGAACCCTACTATAATTTCATCTATTCTTCAGTCTCAGAATAGAGCTCAAGAATTCCAGTCTAATGGAAACCTGCTGTTCTGTGTCCCTTTTAGAGCTCTGATTTACGCTAATATATTTAATCTGTGTCATTACAGAAACAGTGTCACAAGCAGAAAAGTGAGAAAGACTGGAGAATGGACTGAGTCCCAGAATTCATATCTAAGATCTAAGGGTTTTCTGTGGGAGGGACAGCTAAGGTTGTGTATCAGAGAAAAGAGGAATTCCATTGGTTTTAACGGTATTATTTTGGCTTGAGAGTTTGGTGCGCTTTATTTTTAAAATAGACTTTCATGCCAGCTGGATTTTCTCAAAGATGTCAGTACAGCTTTGCTTAAAACCTTCATAAGGCTAGAAGTGAAAACATTACCATATAATTAGGCTTGGTTGAGGAGTCAAACAATTTTTAGTGATAGTAGAGAGATTCAAAAAGTTAAATTTTATAACGGTTAAGTACAAGTTGTCAATACCACATGGCAAAATATAAAAAAGCAAGTATCCTGAAATCGAAGTCAGTTTTGAAGCAGCATTTTTCTTATTTTGCCTATCTGTACATTTAACTCATTATCAATGGAATTATTTTGTCACTGGGTATTTGGTGTATGGTGAAATCGATGTTTACTGACATTTACTGATAAAATCTAATCCTTCAAAGCCTACATATTGTGCTCAGCTTAAGCATCTCAATTTTTTATTGACTTCAACCATGCAACAATACAAATGGAATTTGTTAATCTCTTGATTAAATATCAGAGAGATTACTACAGTGCTATACGGAATACAGAAAGAATAGATACACCAAGGGTGATAATGTAAGGTAAAGAGCTGGCCTCTCTCTTTCCCCTGTAACTGCTGGGATGTCAGTAGTTTGCACTGCCGAACCTAATTTTTCAAGCCCTCTGTCTTATATAGAGTACAAGACCAATCTCCTACCCTTCTTTCTGGAGGGAAAATCCTTTTCCACAATTAATTTCACTATATGTTCTAGTTTGACATTTTCATTTTACCTAATTACTTATGGGATTTCTTTTATGGTATCGTTAGATTATATGATTAATAAGATAAAGGGAATTCTAATCTGATGATTACTACTGAAAGCTATGACCACTGGCAGTCCTTTCTGAGTTAAAAATTACAGAAAATGTTTGCAGTAACAAGTACCTCTTTTCAATCACCCAGTCTTGTTTAAACCATACTTCTGTAAACAACTTTTTATCAGTTTAAGGGGTCCTTTCCGTACACATTTATTTTCCCACAGACTTGGAAGCACCTGCCATAATGAAGTACAGCCAAATACTTGATCACACGAAGTTTCTGAAAACAGGTCACTCACAGGTGAAGAACCAATACTCTGATCCTTAGAATTCAGACACGCTCTTTGCTAATATTGTAAAAGATTCTGGGGGAATAGTTAATATTCAAATAAATTTAATATACAAGAAAAAGCGGATTAAGGGAGTAATATTTACTAACAGGTAATAACAGAATAAATACAAGTTACCTGTTCTATAATTGTCATTCTTCAAGATGTGTTGTATATGTCCATTCTATTTCAGATGTGTGTAGGCCCAGAACACAGTTGTAGGAGGTATTTCCCTCAGCAGTACCTGGCGGGGCAGCACATGTGCCTTCTGCTGCCTTGCACCAGTGCATGCAAGTAAAAAGCACAGATCCACCCCCGAACCCCCTCAGTTCCTTATTACCGGATATCCTCCAATCTAAAGGGGAAGGAGAGTGAGTTGCAAAATGGACATGTGCAACACATCTTAAAGAATGACAGTTACAGGACAAGGACAGCGTAGTAACTGCTCTTTTTTTTTAATTCCAGTGATTGCACAGGTCCATTCCACTTTAGGTGACTCATAAGTGGTTCAATATAGAAGTGGGATTGGATTCTATCTGAATAAAGATGGAAGGACCTAACATCCAAATTCAGCATCATCTCTAAATAGTTGAGAGATGGCATAATGAGAGGCAAAGGTATGGATACTGTTACCCAAAATCGGGCTAGCTAGTAAGCTTAGGGAGGACTAATGACCCACCAGAGTTTGGCAGAAAGCAGCATATTTATTATACTGATAGCTAAGCTTAAAAGAAGGGGCAGGGGTCACATTCACACTCACATATTCATGCTCCCAGGACAGGCACAGCACTGGAGATGTCAGAATTCTTTAAAGTAAGTGTCCCTCAGCTGAGTGATGGACAGTGTGATGAAGGTATTTCATCCCAAGGCACGATGGAATGCAATGTGGCGAAACACTGGCCCGGCAGTCCGGGCGAAGGGCCTTCACAGGAGGTACAAGCTTGTGAGTGCACTGCTGAGCACAGGGCCCCTTCCCCTTTTAAGGACCTGCTCCTCATGTCTGTGACTAGAGATGACTTGGCCGTATCTAGTTGGTCAAACTCCACCTTGGGCAGTGTCCATGCATTGGTTGTGTGAGTGCTGCCTAATTAGAGTCCCAGACATCTTGTCTACCTAGGAGCTCTTCTGATCTTTCAGCTGTTCAATCAGCCCGTTCATCCCACAAGCATTCCAGGAGGGAGGGGAAGGGGAAAAGCCACTTCATAGGTATTCAAAGAGGGAGAGGAGACAAAACGGGGGGAAGGCGGGGTAAATGTAACAGACCTTTTAAGCATACAGGTTATAGATAGCATACAGATCACTGGTGCTCCTACAACACTTTGCCCCTTGATCTATGATCATTACAGTAGTAGTTGTTGCAGGGCACAGGTGAACCAAACAATCATAACCAGGTGAATATAACTAAAATCATTATAATTCACTAACCACAAGATATAACGTAAACACAAATGCAAACAATCATAATCTTAATAATTGGGAATACAATAAAAACATCACCATTACAATAATTAGGTACATTGACAAACAAAATGAAGCCCAAGATTAATGCTGCAATAGCCATCAAACAATAAAAGTCACTGAGGCCAGGACCTCCTTAAGTACACACAACAAATAAGATTTGTAGGAGTACCACACTTGTCATGCAAAGTTAAAATGATTTGGACTTAACCTAACATTTAACTGCTAAAATGTTGCAGAATCCCCTATTACTAACAGTTGTTCTTAAGAGGTCTTTTTGGGGGAGGGAGGGGACAAATCCAAGACCTGAAAGACAGGGCCCTACAGTCACAGGCCAAGACCTTACAGGTTGTGGGGGCCCATGAACTACCCTTCAGGGCTTGGGGAAGTAGAACCAGGGTGCATAGAGGAAAATGTGGAATTAACAATACAAGAGAATGTAACTCACAATACAAATGTATCAATAACAAAAATCAACAACAAAATGCTTATTAGAGAGCCTAATAAAAAAATAAACCTGATGCACTGGGGACCAAAGTCTTTTGGACAGAGGTGGATGTGATTGATAATTTGGTTGGAGATGAGGGAAGTAGAGAGAGGAAAAGGCATTTACCCTGTCTAGTGTGGTATCCCCTCTCTCTCTCTGGACCCAATGCTAGCACAGGACACCCACCAGAGACAGACACAGAACATGCAACACAGAACACCAAACACAGACTCTGTTGTGACACTATTACCATGATATTTTTATAACTCTTCAGCTGGGTAGCAGCTCTCCTGATGTTCTGGTTTGGAGGCTGAAAGATAGAAGCTTAGAAACAAATTAGCACAGTGCTCCCACCGTGGCAGACCCTGCTCATTTGAGTTGTCCATGGTGTCTTCGATCTGGCCATCCGGAGTCCAGATCTGGATCATACCAGATATCTCTCTTCCAATCATTATATGGTCCCACACCCCCTGGGCTTTCACTCCGATGGTGGTGACCAGGGCTGAATAAGTCCCCCAGACCCTGTTCTCCTGGGCAGACCCCTCCAGGACCAGATCCTTCAGGTGGGTAACTACCTGGCTCAGAGCGCCATTCTCTACTTCCATCCAGTCCCGCTTCTCTGCTGCCACCACCTGTACTATGGCTACAGAGAGGGAAGATGCCTGGGTGCTAGCAGTCAGAGCCTGCACATTCCACATATCCCATTCCTTCTCGAACTCATGAATTGTACCCCCAGGGGGAATGGCCCCTGGCATCCAGGGTTCTGCCCCTTTCTTTTGGAGCCATTCTAACAACACCCCAGGTGGCACCCTTCCCCTTGCCCCACAGTGGCATACTTAGCAGTGATGGTCCTTTTCTCCCTGCAGTGGATTTACTTTTTACACAGGCTGGAGCCGGACCCACCCAAGAGAGCACTTAGGGGCACCAGAGGACCCCTACTCTTGGGTCAAATCCTCCACTAAGCTGCCTGCATTCTCCAGATCTGTTCCCCTAAAAACCCAGGGTCACATTTGTATTTGTTTTATTACAATGTCACTGTTCGGTCAGATAGAAAAGAGATGGAACTTATTCATACATGCACACATTCACCACATTCAGACTCTCATGCACCCACACACTTTTACACAGGCGGAGCGTTACCAGCGACAGCATGGAGGCTGAGAAGTCTAAGTGTGGTAGATCTGATGTGTCTGCCTGCAGTCACGAATCCAGGCTGATGAGCAGGTCAAGGAGTACCAGCTGCTTGTGTGCGTGGCTGCTTCCTTTAGCTGGAACTGGGCAGCTCCTGTCATATACACTGAGTTTTCCTTCTGTGTCCTTCACTGAGAAGCATTCCTACACCAGTTCCTTTCATTCATACCAGGTTCTTCTTTTCTTTACAGCACTTCATGATTGTCTTCTCAGTGCAGATTATATCAGACACACCTGTCTCCTGGCTCCTTTCTCCTTTGTGATACAGCATGGCCAGAAGGCAGCATAAGAGTGTTAGCAGGGGGCCTTATTCCCTGCCAAGGGAGGAAGGTTTGCTTTAGATTAACTAGAACAGCTGTGGCCA
>NC_133770.1:112440984-112492570 GCF_003597395.2 Chelonoidis abingdonii
AGGACACTAGGGGAGTGATTAAGAACTGGTTCAGAGGCAAGCAATATCGCCCTGAACCTACCCCAGAGAAGAGAAAGCGCGAGACCCAGAGAACAGTACTGGCAATTTGCCACACCTTGCAGTGCCTCTCCACCCAGTTGCACATACACTCCCTTGCTCACACTCTCTCTGATTGCGTAATGAGATATTATACAGCTTGGAAGTTCATACAAGTGGTAACTTGAAAAGGTTACCGAGCTTGCAAGATTACAAAATTTCAAAGGCTATGCTAACAATAACTGAAGGTACAAAGTCTGCAAAAAGATTGCAGAACTTAATGGTACAAGTTACAGATCTTACAATCGCATTTGAGGGGAGGCTTTACATAACAGATACAAGACCAAGTTGCTTCTTTACAAATATCCCGAATAAGCACTTGAGCTAGAAAGCTGCAGAGGTTGCATGAAATCTGGTTGATTGTGCTAGCACCTTACTTGGTGGTGTTACATTAGCCAAATTATAGCAAAAACAAATACAAGAGGCGATCTTCCTAGGAGATCCTTTGAAAAGAGTCTGGAAGACCCTTCATTCTGTCTGCAGTTGCCATGAACAACTGTGAACATGACCTAAATGGTTTAGTCCATCCAGGTAAAAAGCTAACACCCTCCTAACATCTAAAGTGTGAAGTATCTCCTCATCCCTATGACTATGAGGCTTAAGGAAGAAAGTTAGTAAATGGATAGCCTCATTGATGTGGAATTGAGACACCACTTTGGTTAGAAATGTTGGATCAGGGCATAGATATATCTTGTCCTTGTAGAAGACAATATACAGAGATTGAGAAACTAGAGCTCGTAATTTACCCACTCTCCTGCAGGGACCAGATGGAGAATCTCTTCTACTTTTCCCAGGTAAGAACACAGAGTAAAAGGTCTCCAACTATTCAAAAACACATCTTGAACCTCCTGTAAACAAACCTCCTCCAGACAAGTCAGCCATGGAGCATCTAAGCATTGGATGGAAGGCCTACAGGTTAGGATGGAGTAGACAACAGTGGTCCTGAGAGATGAGGTCTGGGTCCAGTGGCAGTGTCAATAGAGCTCTGTCTGAGAGCATCCCTGGAGCAGAAAACCAATGTTGCCAACACCCCGCTGGAGCTATGAATATGACTCAAGCATGGTCCTGCCTGATTTTCAACAACACTCTGGGTAGGAGTCGGACTGGAGGAAATACGTACAGAAGATTTTCTGTCCCAGGCAACAGAAAAACATCTGTCAGAGACTTTGGGCTGTGACCTGCTCAGGAACAAAAGCTAGAACACTTCCTGTTGATCTTTGTTGCAAAAAAGTTCATATAGATAGTCCTCTACCAGTCTGCCAGATTGTTCTGCACACCTAGAAGATGACAGGCTTGGAGGTGGATTGAGTTGGTGACACAGTAGTCCCACAGCCTCATTACCTCCTGGCACAGCAGAGTTGACCAGGCTTCTCCTTGGCTATTCACATAGAACATGGCCACTGTAATTACAAGCAGATTTCTTCCCCTTGATATAGGGAAGGAAGGCTTGACAACCTAGCCAGATGGCCCTCAATTCTCTGTCATTTATGTGTAGAGTAAACATGGCATCTGCAGGGATCCCAGGTGAGATCTCTAACCTAGGGCAGATGCCCCTGTGAATAGGATGAAAGCTGGTTGAGAATCAGCAAATGGAACTCCCACACAGATATTTGCAAGGTCTGGCCACCATTCTGGTCCTGTGCAGCTACCTGAACTGCCATGCCCAGAGGATGATGAATCATTGTGTATATCAACGCTAGCTGCCCTTTCAGTTTCCTGAGATGAAGCCTGGCATGCTAAACTACGTCAATGAATGAGGCCATAGTCTTCGAAGCCTGAGGCAATTTCAAACTATAGTGATAGGATGGGACTCGGATCCAAAGCAGTGGCCAGCATTATCTGGTATCTTAGCTGTGGAAGGAAGGCCTTGGTTTCTGTAGAATCCAAGAGAACTCCAAAAAACACTATATTTGGTACAGGTGACATAACTGACTTCTCAGTGTTGATGAGCAACCCCCAGCAATGACGGTGGACTAGGTGACCTACAGGCTGGACAGCACCTGAGGCTAGGATCTGCCTTTGACCAGTCAGTCATCCCAGTAAGGAAACATTTGAACTCCTGAGATCTCAGCAATGATGCCACCACTGCTACACACTTTATAAACTCACGTGGGGATATGGACAGGCCAAATGGTAGTACTACAAACTGCTAGTGGGATTTTGATGACCACAAATCTGATAAATTTCCTGTGGCTCTGATGTATTGCCACATGAAAATATGCATCTTTTAAGCTGATGACACTATACCACAATTTCCAGAGAGAACATAATGAAAGCCAAGATGACCATTCAAAACTCTCTTTTCTTCAGGTATTTGTTCATCTCTCTCCAGTCTAAAATAGATCTAAGAGACCATCTTTTGTTTTTGGGATTGGGAAGTACTGAGAATAAAACCCCTTCCCTCTGAGAAACAGAGGAGCTTCCTCTATGGGTTCCACTTAAAGGAGAGATTGCACCTCCGAAAGGAGAACAACCTCATGAGACTGGTCCCTGAAAAGGAATGAGGCAGGGAGAATAGAAATTAACTGAATGTTGTATGCCAATCCCATCATGATTAAGACCCACTGATCTGTAGTGATGCAGGACCAACCATTTACGTAATGGGACAGCAGGTTGGCAAACAATGCAGTAAGAGAGGCTGGCACTCTGGAAAATGATAGACTGTCTTGAGCAAACACATTAAAAGGTTTGCTTAGAACTCCCAGGCTGTCTAGATGAACTTGAGAGGTACTGCAGAAGAAGCAGAGGGAGGGGAAGGGGCAGATGATCTTCTGCTATAATTTCTGCCTTTTTCTCCTAGCTAGATACTGAGGATGAGGTATGAAAGTTGAATAATGATGAGGCTGCTGAGGTCAGAACTGCTTCCTCTTTGGGACAGGTGTGTAAGTGCCCAAAGATTTGAGTGTCACTCGAGTCCTTCAGGCTATGCAGCTTGTCATCTGTCTGCACAGAAATGAATAACAGACTCTCAAAGGATAGACCTGTATAGCCTTTGGACTTCTTGATGGAGAGCTGACGACTGGAGCCACAAACATCTGCACATTGTAATAACTGATGCCGTCACCCTAGCTGCAGAATCAGCAATATCCACATTTACTTGGAGTGAGGTCCTGGCCGCTAATTTATCCTTATCCACCAACGACAAATTCCTGTCTCACTGTCTTTGCTAATGGTAGGTGCCAAAAGGGGGATGGTGCCATCTGTGATGTGGCTGCAAATCAGAAAAGCTGATCTCTGAGTCTAAAGATGAATCCATCTCCTCCAACCAAGGGCGCACTCATGCCCTCAGTGCCAGGGATTGCTGTTGGGAGCCTGGAAAAATGGACAGTGGTGAAATCCTGACTGACTTCTCTGTGGACGATACTGCTCATAGGAGCATGTGGGAGAGGTACGGGGGTGTGGGAGAGTGGACTGCCCCCAGTACCACCTCTTGGGACACCACTGGTAAAGAAACCATAGCCACCATTCCTGGGTGTGAATTCTTTTGAATTGTGAGCAAAACCAGCAGCAGTTCCTGGGCTGCAGCACAAGCCTTCCAAGTAGATGTTACAGGAATAGACTCTTACTGGTTAGACATTCAAGTAGGAACTGAGGAAGTAGATGGAATCACGTCAGGATCCAGTCTCAGTGAGGCTCGGGCTGGCACCTCTCCTCAATTGATGACTGTCTGGTAGAGTGCCTCAGCCAGGAGTGCACTCCATTGTCTTTGTTCTTGCTGGACTTTGGTGCTGAGGACTTCCATTTCTCAGATAACAAGTCCTTGAATGTGTGTTTTCTGGTATCTTATCCTTGGTACCAGGGAGGATGATCAGCCTCGATGCTCAGTCAAAATAGGAGAAGCATTTCTGATGGATGCACATGAGCTTGTTGCCTGCTCCAAAAGGGAAAACTCTAAAGGGTGACTGCAGACCTGTCTCCATCAGCAGAAACATAAGCCTGGCATCCCTGTCTTTCTTGGTTCTAGACTTAAAGTCTCTGAACATTTGAAACTGAACACTGATGTAAGTCTCCTCAAGACACTTCAGGCAACTGGAGTGTAGGTTACTCACTGGCATCAGCTTCTTTGCAGGAGTGGCAGGGCTTGAATCCTGGTGACTGAGACATGGATACTGATTCCAGTATCCAGTAATGGGAGCCAAAGGGTTAGTAAAAACACTTAAGAGGAACACTTAGAAAAATAACTAACTAGCACCATAAACTACTAAGGCTACTAAAATGAATACGTACTATGTAAAAGGAAAAAGAAAACTTGCAATAGTAAGACCACGTGCTCTAACAACAATCACAGGCAGTAAGAAGGAACCGAGAGAGCTCAAGAGGGGCCCTCCAGCGAGGCAATAGAGGGTGCCTGCACAGACTCAGTGGGTACTGTAAGGGTCCGGTGCTGGGCCTTGTCCTTCTCAGGTGCGGCGGGGATCCAGGGCACCTCCCTACAGGCAGCAATCCGTCCAGGGCCTAGTCCCCTCAGCAGGAGCTGAGCAAACAAATAGTCTCTAAACAAGGCAGAGTCCCAGCCCTTCAGCAGGGGCCGGGTAAGCATGGAGTATATAAGCCCGACCCTGAAGCAGGGCGGGGCAGTAGCAGTCAGCGCTCAGCTCTTTCAGCAGGGGCTGAGCAAACACAGTATTTAAGCCAACAAAGAAGGCCTCCTCAGGCCAGGGAAAGGGGGAGTCTGCCACCCTTGGAAGGGTGGCAGGGTGGACGCAGGCCCTCCCACTCCACTGCGTTCCAGCCCATGGCCCTAGCAGCGGCAAAGACACGCTGCCGTCAGTGGGGATCCTGGCCGCAACACACTGACATTGATTCGGGGTCCCCTGGATCCAGACTGGGGTTGGCTTCCCCCAGACCACTTCCAATCTCCCCCTCTCTAGGTACCTGTCCGTTGCCGGTGTTGTCTGGTGGGTCCCAGACCATGGGTTCCTCAGGATACCGGGCACAGGGAAGCTCAGGCCACTCTTTGGGATACCGGGCAGAGGGAAGCTCAGGCCAACGTTCCTCCAGGTACCGGGCACGAGGCAGGTCAGGCCAGCACTCCTCCGGGTAGTGAGCACAGGGCAGGCTGGGCCCAGTGGGAGCTCAGGCACCAGCATCTGTCCTCCCCAGCAGTCTGCAGCCAACTGAGCACTGAGGCCGGGCTTTTATACTTCCTGTGCCGCCCCTTGACTTCCGGAGGGCGGGGACAGGCGGCAGTGACTCCACCCGCTGAGGCACCTGTTCTGGCTCGTCCCTCTCAGGCGCGGTGGGGAGCCAGGGCGCGTCCCTACAGGTACCACTGAGGGAAAAATCTGATGAAGAAAAATTTGATTTATTCCTGAAGTCCACATTACCTATAATATTATGTGCAGCAGGCAGTAAATAATACAAATATGATATTTTTGGTATGTCTCTTCTATTTCTGTAAGCTCTTTCTAAATATTATGTAATGTCATATTTTTAATAAAACTAAATGTAAACAGAAAGTAACACTTCACCTTACCATTTCTGATTAAACAATATTTTTAAAGGCAGGGGAAAAAATTGCTGGACTGCATTCTGAAAATAAGTATATTTCCATTATTGTACTACATTGCAGATTTTGGTCAGCTATTTTCTTTTTTAGCATCAGAGAACTGGGTACTATATGTCCACCTTTCATTTAGAATTGGTATTTATCTTATTTGGAATAACAACAATAAGAACTAAATGAACAGTCACCAATTTTCTGGTAATGTACAGTCATCTTTCATTTTTTAAATTTGCACTCTGACTCCACTGCAATCAGGAACAATTTCTTAGCAGCCTCCGACTTATTTGCTTTATTCATATTTAATAAGAATTACAAAGTGCTAACTAAGAGCTGTCATAAGTAGATAGGTAAGGGTTAATTTTCTTTTACCTGTAAGGGGTGGACAGGGGGGAATCAAGCACCTGACCAGAGGACCAATCAGAGAACTGGATTTTTTTTAAAGTCTGGGAGGGAAAGGAACTCGGGGTCTTTTGTTTCTCCCGGCTATGGATTGAAACAGCTTTTCTGCTAACTCCAATTCCTTCTAATAATCTGCTATCAAGTGTGAGTACAAAGGAAACCAATCAATAGGCTGTTATGTGCTTTGTTTGTATTTACATGGGTGTAATTGCTGACTGGTTTAAATGGCTATTTTTTTAATCAGACTGTGTATTTCCTAATTCTTATAAGCAAGAGCCTGTAATTGACATCTTAATGCAGTGGGTTATATTTTCTGTATTTTCTTTCTTTTATATAAAGTTTCTTTTAAAACCTGGTTGAGGTTTTTGGTTTTTCTCTGGTTAAGCTACAGGAAAGGGGGGGTGGAAAATCTCTTTATGTTAGCTTTACTAAGTTTGAATGCATCGCCTAGGGAGAGGTTGATTGGCCTCTTGTTTGCATTCAAGGAGTTAAGTACTGTATCGCCCAGGCTCACCCAGGGAGGGAAGCTGGGGATCAGATAACGAGGAGACAAGGGGAGGAACTTGTTTTCCCATTTGAGATAGGAGACCCAGGGGTTCTGGTCTTGGGGGGTCCCCCAGGGACGATTTTGGGGGGCTTTAGTGTACCAGGCACTGAATCCTGGTTGGTGGCAGCGAGATCGGAGCCAAGCTGGTAGTGAGCTTGGGGGAGTTCATGTTAAGCCCCCAAATTTTGGATGCTAAGGTCCAGATTTGGGACAGAGGCTTTATCACAAGAGCCTATTATGTTGCACTCAAAACCTTCTGTTACACTTTTTGGAATTCAGTGCTTTTGTGTGATAACACACTGTGTCAAAAGACATCATAAATAATGACATAATATTATAGTGACTCCAGTTTTTTTTTGTTTTAACTGCAAACCAGGTGCTGTATATAGAACTTACACAGACAGACTTGCAAAGATCAGATCTAATCCAAATTCTATTACACAATAGCACCAGGAATACCAAATCATAGCAGCAGGTGGGAAAGGAATATGTGTTTCCCCTCCTTCTTACAGATTTTCTAAAGCAAATTCCATCTTGCTGTTGTCACTGGGCTGTTAGAGGGAGAACTAGCAGATGGTTAATCAATCTCAAAATGCCCTTCAGGAACTATAACAGCTGCATATGGTCAGCACTAGTAAACACATCCAGAATAAAAGTAAACTGGGAACTGCACAGCATGGAAGTACAATAATTTCCTTGCCATGTTACAATGAAATTGCCAGCGTGCAAGTGTTTCTTAAGCTTTGAACTTTCCAGTACCAACTCAGTTAGTGATTATACTATAATTCTACAGCACTCTAGTGTATGCAGTCTACATATAACATTAAAAAATCTATTTATTAGTGGGGATTTTATTTGATAATAATTAAATTGAAATATCCCAGTCTGAACACACTGTACATTCTGTGAATCGCAGATAATATCCCAGAAGACAATAATTCTAGCAAATATTTTCTTACCTCAAACTACTTGCTTAGCAATGCCTCCCAAATATTTATATAATCTTTGGGTTTTTCTCTTTTATTTTCTCTATTAACTGAATTCTTCCATTTCTTTATAATGTGCACTTGTATGTCATTTTGTGTCCTGTTTTGTATAATCGAATGTAAACTCAAATATATCATATGAATCAGTGAAATGAATAAGAGGTAACAAGAAACTAATTCTTTTTATAGAATGATTTTTGTCCTTGGGTGGGTGAACCTTCACTACATACCCCACTGATGTAAAGAAATGAACAATACTCTCTTGTCAAATTTGCAGTGTTTCCTGGTTTGGCCTTCTGTTTTTCCATACACTAACAGTCAACAGATACTTTCTGACTGAATGGGCCTTTTTTAGAGTAAGGGAAATAGCCCACTCAAGAAAAAACAGTAAAGTCTCTGTAAGAGAATAATGCATGTATCTCTGCAAAATGCCACAGCAACTCTGTCTCAGAATAATGCCTTTCTCTGCAAACAATGGGGCTGATGGTATAAGGCCTAATCCTGAACTCATTGACTTCATTCTTTGGAGCAGGCCAATGGTACACATAAAACAGAGGGATAACAGTTACATACAGAATACAGCTGATCAGGAACTATAATTTCTGTTCTCTGTGAAATTCTGGACTTTTGAAAAAAGTGGTACCCTCTCACAACAAGAAGCTGATGTTTCAGAATTTCCCATGATGAAAAAAAAAAAAGTTGTTTAGAGTTACAGTAGAACCTCTGAGTTATGAACATCAGAGCTATGGACTGACCAGTCAACCACACACCTCATTTGGAACCAGAAGTATGCAATCAAGCAGCAGCAGATACCAAAAAAATCATCAAAAAACAGTACAGTACTGTGTTTAATGTAAACTACTAAGCACATAAAGGGAAAACAGTTTTTTTTTTCTGCACAG
Source organism: Chelonoidis abingdonii (assembly GCF_003597395.2). NCBI lineage: Eukaryota > Metazoa > Chordata > Testudines > Testudinidae > Chelonoidis > Chelonoidis abingdonii. Next base: position 112,449,421 of record NC_133770.1, read on the forward strand.
TAAAGTTTCAAAGCTGTATTAAGTTAACATTCAGTTAAAAATTTTTGAAAGAACAACCATAATGTTTTGTTCAGAGTTACGAACATTTCAGAGTTATGAACAACCTCCATTCCCAAGCTGTTCATAACTCTTAAGTTTCTACTGTAATGGAATGTTGTTTTTGATTTTTCCCCTCCGAAAAAACTCATGACATTTCAGTTTGATTTCACTTTTTCAGGTCTACTGGGAGGTCTGCTGAAGCCACGGGACACAGGACCCTCCGCAGGCATGCCGCCGAAGGCAACATGCCTGTCACCCTCACGGTGACCAACAGAGCGCCCTGAGCGGCTTGCTGTCCCAAGCACACGCTTGGCGTGCTAGTGCCTGGAGCCGCCCCTGCCAGTGTGTGTGTACTCAGCACTGCTCAGCTGTAGCTCTGCTGCTGTTATCCATGTTATTGAAGCTGAACTGCTATTTATACGCAAACTAGCTTAATGACAGTTGATGTGAGGATGTGTACTTGAGGAGGGGAATTATCTGCCTAGCCGTAGTGTAGATGTAATCTAGATTTCTTCAATGTGCTACATAAACATAAACTAATCCTCTTAATATACAAAAAAGTTTTGGTTTGGTTCTAGTTTAAGGGTCTGCCTTATTTAATCCAAACTATTTTCCCCATCTGTCATCTTAAATGTTTTAGAAAGAGTGGAATTTCTTATACAAGTTTTTATTTTATTATGCAGAATTAGAGACAGATCTATTAGACCATTTCACTCAAACTCCCTACAAATACAGGAGTGCTTCCTACAGTCAGGGCTGGCTCTAGGCACCAGCAAAACAAGCAGGTACTTGGGGCAGCACATTTCCAGGGGGCAGCATTTTAGTCACTTTTTTTTTTTTTTTTAAACTCACTTCCTCCCCTCTCACAACCCTGCAGAAGCGGAGCCTGGGAGCAGCTGGGGATCTGGCGTGGGAGCTGAGGACCCTGGGAGCTGTAGTTCCTTGCCTAGCTCCCTGCCTATAGAGCCAGCCCTGGAGCTGGGAAAGAACTACATTTCCCAGCAATCCTTTGGCGGCTATCAAGAGGAAAGAGAGGGGTAGGGAGTGAGGTAGCTGAGCCATGCTGCAAGTTGAAAGGGGTGGCACTGTGAATGGAAAACAAGTATGCTGAAGGAGTAGAAGGCTTTGGCCCAGGTATCCACTTCAGAAGACTTCCCCAGACTGCATTAGGGATACTGGTGGGACCTCACCTTGCAGCCCACAAAAAAGGAATTGGGTGGACTAAATGAACAGTGCACCTCTCTATCTGAAGCCTAGCAAAGGAGGTACGTGAATTTCACTAGAATTTAAAATAAAAAGTAGGAAAGGGGAGGCTCTGCTAGGGGACTTCAGCAGCTTTGAATACAGTACCAGGCATGTAGGAGAATTTCTACTTCTGAGCCATAGAAGCAGAAATTGACTTTTCCTTACCAGATTTAGCTAATATTCAGAAATGGAATCTAGCACCTGCCTTCCAGATTTGAACACCCTCAAAATTCAGGAGTGTGCAGACTCAATTTGGGCAGCAGTTACTTCATTTCTCCCAAATCAAATATACTGATCCACTGTAACTTGATATAGAAAAAGTAGGATAAGAAATAAAGAAGCAAGAAATGCTTCCCAGTGGTTTTTAGGACTAGAATTGCTATTTTCAACAGCTATTGTCTCCTTGCCCCCTTTTTAAGTTTTATTTGTTTAAAAGGAAGACGATATTGTATTGGCAAATTCTGCATAGAAAGAATGGGAAAAAGAATAATAAAGACACCTCAACTTTTCCTCATTTATGTAGGACAGTCTTATAATATGCATCCAGATATCCTCCAATCACACAAGCTGAAAGTTGTTCCACTTTATTGCAGTTCTGTAACCATATGGGAACCAATCCTGTCTGTGTTCTGTGCACATCCAAAATTCCTGCTGAATGACCTGCCCTGGGAGTGAGTTACCAGTGACCCAGGGTTGGGACAGTAGGAGGTGCAGGTTGCGAGGGAGAACCGAGGGCTGGGATGGCAGGGGAATGCAGGTGGAGGGAGGGCACTGGTGCGGGGGAAAGGAAGGAGCCCAGCACTGGGGTTGGAGGGAAGCCCAGGGCTGGGGCAGCAGGGGAGTGTGGGGCTCGGAAGGAGCCCAGGGCCGGGGTGGGGTGCAGCCAAAAATTTTTTTGCTTGGGACAGCAAAAAACCTAGAACCATCCCTGCCTACAGTACATTTTCTCTTGTTTACCCCAGACTAACTTTTAATGTCACATCAGATGATGCTTCCATCGCTTCCCTTGAGAGACTACTCTGCAGCCTAATGCAATTCTCTGTCAGGAAATTTTCTATGATGTTCAGCCTAAATTTTCCCTTTTTCAACTTCATCCCATTATTCCTTATTCTACCTCTGAAAGCAACGCTACATAATTTCTCTCAAGACGTGGCATTTACATCCTTTAGATATCTGTAGACTGTTATCATGTTCTCCATTAGTCAGCACTTAGGCAAGCTATACATATCTCACTCCTTTAATCTTTCTTCTTAAGTCAATTCTTCCAGCCTCTTGAACATTTTTATGTTACATAAGTAAGGTTATACTTGTTATTCTAAGGCTCTTCTACCTAGAGTGAATGGCATATATTTTTTTTACATCTTTACAAGTCATCAAGATACTCATCAATAGCATAATGATATTTGGGTATATTTTCAAATAAGGGTATATACACTCTTATGATCATATACAATAAGTTTACAGAGTACAACATGAGCTGTCTGCTTTGTCTTCCTTTGTTTGTATAGGTTTATTCTTTACTCTAGTGATAATCAGAAATAGTTTAGCATCTTGGTACAAGAGCAATACAGCATAACAAGAACTTCTCTTTGCCCATTATAGCCAATGAAAAGACCATTGGTGATATTATTTTCTGATAGCAAAGGAATGGAGGGGGCTAATGAAATTCTGAAATGACAAGTTACATGGCCCACTTTATGGATTGTTCTCACATACAAAGAGGATGAAATCCCATTTCAGCCCATACCTTGTCCTGACCCAGGAAATATTTCAACATTATCAGTTGAACTGTAGCTACAGAGATATGAAACACAGGGGATGCTGTCAGTTAAGAAAAAAAGACCAAGATAAATATGACAGGTGTACCTGTTTCAGAAGTTACCCTTTTATTTATTCTCTGACCCACATACATTTTGGTATGAGAACACATAAGGGAAAAACCAATGGACAGGTTTTCAACTGAAGCAAATTTGTATTGACTTTACATTGGGTACCTATGAGTCAATTTACCTCATTTGGTTTCCTCTTTCTTCGCTGTGCATAAAATGCATCTTATCTTCCAGGGTCGTAAATCAGAATGTTAATTGTCATGCCAGGGGTCGGCAACCTTTCAGAAGTGGTGAGCTGAGTCTTCATTTATTCACTCTAATTTAAGGTTTTGCATGCCAGTAATAATTTTAATGTTTTTTAGAAGGTCTCATTCTATAAGTCTATAATATGTAACTAAACTATTGTTGTATGTGAGTGCCACTGCAAATCAGTTCGCATGTCGCCTTCAGCACACATGCCATAGGTTGCCTATCCCTGTTGTAACCCCTGGTTCCTGGGGAGGCTTCCTTTTGTCTGTTACAGCTATCCCCCCATTCCATTTTGTTTTCTTACAGCTGTCCCCATACTCCATTTTGTTCTCCTCCTGTGGCCGCCCCCTCCCTGGCTGTTAAGTTGTTTACCAGGGCCACTTGCTTTCACTAATTCTCCAAAGAATAGCGATAGGGGCACCCTTGAATTGGTTTACACAAGATGCATTCGCCTCTTACTCCCATCACAACGGGCTGGGCACCACTTGTGCTAAGTGGGACAGCACTGCAACCATGTTCAAATAGTAGTACCTGTTATCACCCCAAGCAACCTGTTTGTAGAAATTCCTGGGCTCCTGGGTGTATGCGTAGCGCCAATTTCAGGACAGCAAGACCTCTTAGTTTTTTTAAGGTCCGTGGCAATGGATCATAGGCCTCATGTGCTTTTGAGTCACCTATTTGGATACAGACCATGCCTAGACCATGTCCTTCTGTGCCTCAACTTGATCTTTTTATATCTCTATTTTCTCACTTTCGCCCCTGCCTCTCAGGCCAATCAGAAGTACTGGTGTGGGAGAGAGAACCACGATACAAGTTCGCCCCTTAATATACCAGATATCTTTCATAGTGACCAAGACCTCAGAAAGGTTCCTGCCCATTGCTGTCCTGATCTGAGCAGCCAGGGGCATTCGGGGGTCCTTTCCTCATCATCTCCTTCAATCCAGCTTACTCGTAGATATTTGACGCGTACCCCCATTTTTTAAAACTCCTCCCCTCACGAAGAACGAATTGCCTGCCCTGAGACGACCATACCTGAATAATGAGACACAGCCGTACGCTTAGCCTTCTGAGCTGATCTTTCTGCTCGCTTTTAAACCCCTCTGGCCTGTCTTTGGGCTGGTAAAATCCCTCTGTGAACACTCTCTATACCTTTTTCATTTTACTTTATTTTATGCTGCGGGCCTCTGTTTCTCCCAGCACTCCAGATCAAGCTAACAAATCCTTGTCTATGTCTAAAACTCTCACACTTGCTGCTTAAAATTAAAAGTCTAGAGCATGCTGATGTGCTTTTCGCTTGCATTCCTGCGGACTTGTGTCTAGCTGTTAGCTTGATTCTTGAGGCCCCCCTCCGCCCCCACTGCTGCTAAAGGTGCATCCTAAATAAGATTAAGACATTTCTTAGTTCTAGATACAGTTTAATTTATTTTGCATAGATATGGTTAAGTTAGGTTTAGAGAATTGTTTGTATTATGTGTCTGTAAGTTAGTTTAAAAAAATATTGTTGCATTATGTTCTGTTACATTGCTAATTTGTGTAGCTTGGTTAAGGTTAGATCATAAAGATAAGATTTTGGCTGTGTTCTGTATAATTGTGGGTTAAGTCTGTCTTCCCCGCTGCCCCCCAAACCTCAATTGTATTCTGAAGTCTAGCATAAACCACCATGACTATACCCTATCTATATTTCGTCTAATAAACACTACCTCACAATTTTACATTTAACTACTAGCTGACACCATGTTTTTACCTTCCATAAACTATTTGATTGCCTATTCGCTGCTAGTGACAGCAGCCTTTACATAGAGAATGTCGCTACCTGTTACACCTTATACTTCAGTGTTAATCTGGTTTACCAGACTATTGTACACCTCCACTATTGAAACCCCTCATATCTAAGATTCCGCTTAAAAGAACCCTCACCCCAATTGTCTAACTCTTAACAAAACCCATATCCTCCCTGATTTGAATTTTCCCTGTTTTTTACATATTTCCTATGAATAGAGTTTATTTTGCACCCCACCTGTGTGGTAATTGCTCCCCAAGATCCCATATACCTGCTGGCAGGGACACCTTTGTAGAAGCTCTTGAGCCAGACACACAGCTCATATAAACTGATGTTGCTCCATTGACTTGCTACCAAATGTGATTAAAAAGCATTCAGGAGAAGATGCAGTTCCTGCCCATAGAGGTGCTTTAGATGGCAGAAAGGAGTCAGTGCTGGAATAAAGTGAGCTTTCCTATATTAGAGCTCTCAGGGTATAGCGACCTCCTGTTACATGTAGGAAAAACAAATATTTTACTTTATCAGTCCCTTGGCAATAAAAGTGTATTGAAAGACTGAAGCTAAATAAAGTGATGGATAAAACTGGAGCTGGGCGAATCATCTGCCTTTTGCCTCATAAGAATTCTGCAACATATGTGGACATAATTACAAAAGGATTTTATCATGGATTTTACCAGTGTACAATCCAAAGTGAAAGGTCATCCAACTTTAGGCACATTCACAAATGGTGTTCTTTAAGTGATTTTTGCAATATATCAGTAACAACATATGTATAAGTAAGAATTGAAAAGAAAGGGAATTTCTCCTTGTCATTCAAGAGTGCAACATGGGATAAATGGGAAGGATGAGGGATCATAGATTAGAATGGTAAAATAAACTATGCATCTACTAAGACTCTCTTTATATATATTAATAGGAAGATAACTATGTTCTTGTAGTCTATCCTTCCAGAGAGTATAAAAGGAAGACCAAACAATAGTTTCCAAATCTGCCAAAAGCTGTGGTCCTCAAACTAGTACACTGGCTGCAACAAAGTGGTATGCTAGTTGGCTTTAAAAAAGATTTTATAATCAGCAAAGTTGATCCAAAATTGTGTTTTTTGCTTCTGTGAAAAATCCCACCTTTAGTGAAAAAACAAACTATTTTTTTAGTTGAAAACCAAAATTTTAATTTAAATATACTGCCCCAAGGAAATTGTGATTTGGGTGCCTCATGCCCTCATTCTTTTCTATAAACTAGGCTGCTTACTGGACTACATCTCTCATGATACATCACAATCTCCCTTCTTCCTGCTCTACTGCTGTGCATCATAGGAAATGTAATCAATATGTTCAACCTGACCCATAAAGAATAGGCAAATGAGGCGTCTGAACTACAAATTCAATGAGGCAATAAGGCATCATTACCTAATCAAAATTTTTGGTTTTCAGTCAAATGTTTTGAGTTGAATGTTTTAGTTTTCAGTTACAAGCTGAAAAATTTTAAATTTTTTAGGTTTTTTTAATTGTAAAAATTGTAAGTAGTCCACAGAATCCTGCTGCTTTTGTGGGGAAATGTTTAGTGAAAACCCAATTTTCTGTCAAAAAACAGTTTCAGTGGAAACTATTGATTTGAAATTATCTGAAATAATCTGAAACTCTAAAGAGAGTCTGGAAACTAGGATGAATATAAACAAACAAACATATGTAGGGACAAAAATCAGAAAGGCCAAGGCACAAAACAATATTAAATTAGCTAGAGACATAAAGAAGAAAACATTAGAAGAAAGAGGAAGACCAAGGACAGAAAAGGCCTGTTACTCAATGAGGCAGGAGAAACTATAACAGAAAATGTGGCAACGGCAGAAGTGCTAAATGACTTTTTTGTTTCAGTTTTCACCAAAAAAGGTCAGTAATGATTGGACATCTAACATAGTGAATGCCAGTGAAAATGAGGTTGATCAGAGGCTAAAATAGGAGAAAAACAAGTCAAAAGTTACTTAGACAAATTAGATGTCTTCATGTCACAAGTGCCTGATGAAATACATCCTAGAATAGTCAAGGAGCTGACTGAGGAAATATTTGAGCTAACAGCAATTATCTTTGAAAAGATGATGGGAGAGATTCCAGGGGACTGGAAAAGGGCAAATATAGTGCCAATCAATAAAAAAGGGAAATAAGGACAACCAAGGGAATTACAGATGAATCAACTTAACTTCAGGACCCAGAAAGATAATGGGGAAAATAATTAAGCAGTCAATATTCAGACCCCCAAAAGATAATAGTGTGCTAAGTAACAATCAACATGAATTTGTCAAGAACAAATCATCTCAGACCAACCTAATAGCTTTCTTTTACAGGGTATCAAGCTTTGTGGGTGGGGGGAAGTAGCAGATGTGGTATAATCTTGACTTTAGTAAGGCTTCTGATTTTGTCTTGTGTGACCTTCTCAAACAAACAAGGGAAATACAATCTAGATGGAGCTATAAGATGGGTGCATATAAGGTGGGTGCATAACTGGTTGGAAAACCATTCCCAGAGTGTCGTTATCAGTGTTTCACAGTCAGGCTGGAAAGGCACATCAAGTGGGGTGCCACAGGGATCAGTTCTGAATCTGGTTCTGTTCAAAATCTTCATCAATGATTTAGATAATGGTATAGAGAGTACCAAGCTTGGCGGTGCTGCAAGTGCTTTGAGGGATAGGATTAAAATTCAAAATGATCTGGACAAACTGGAGAAATGGTCTTAAGTAAATAGGATGAAATTCAATAAAGACAAATGCAAAGTACTCCACTTAGGAAGGAACAATCAGTTGCACACATACAAAATAGGAAATGGCTGGCAAGGAAGGAATAATGCAGAGATGGATGTAGGGGTCATAGTGGACCACAAGCTAAATATGAGTCAACAGTGTAAAACTGTGGCCAAGAAACAAAACACATCATCATCATCATCCTGGGATGTATTAGCAGGAGTGTTGCAGGCAACACATAAGTAATTCTTCTGCTCTACTCAATGCTGATTAGGCCTCAGCTAGAGTATTGTGTCCAGTTCTGGGTACCACAGTTCAGACAGGATGTGGAAAAATTGGAGAAATATCAGAACAACAACAAAGATTAAAAGTCTAGAAAATGTGACCTATGATGGAAGATTGAAAAATGGGTTTTGTTTTGTCTGGAGAAGAGAAGACTGAGAGGAGACATCATAACAGTTTCCAAGTACATAAAAGGTTGTTACAAGGAGGAGGGAGGTAAATTGTTCTCACTGACCTCTGAGGATATGTCAAGAAGCAATGGGCTTAAATTGCAGGAAGGATGGTTTAGGTTGGATATTACAAAAAGAATCTGTAACTGTCAGGGTGGTTAAGCACTTGAATAAATTGCTTTGGGAGGTTATGAATCTCCATCATTGGAGATTTTTAAGAGCAGGTTAGACAAATACCTGTCAGGGATGGTCTAGAAGATGATACTTAGTCCTGCCCTGAGTCCACGAGATGACCTCTTGAGGTCCCTTCTAGTCCTCCAATTTTAGGATTCTATTAGAATAGCCCTAACAATCAGCTCTGTAAATCAAAGTATGCACAGATGTGCTCAAAGGATGGGCATTTGTGGGGCTCCACCTATTTAAGACACCGTAATTATCTAAATAAGAGTCCATATGACTACACTGTTTAAAATTGCAAAGATGACATGGCAAGTACTTTTGAGATTTAGATGCGGAATGTTAGGTCTTAAAGTTTGAGACTTGCTGGCAAAAGTGAGCAGGAAAGCTTATAAATGTGAGCTCTTCCTAACCACTCATGTTTATCTTTAAAAATCAAATAGATTAGCTTCAGAGGTTTAAGTGTTATCCAAATATCACAGCACAAATAACAACCTAAATAAACCTAAATAAAGGAAACCATTATTCCTTTCCTTTTTCTGCTCTCTGCTTGTTTGTTTTAATACTTCTTTAAAATTATTTTATGTTAGCTTCTCTTAGAAACAAAAACAAATACTTAGCTGGAAACTAGAGATGGATTCAGTCCAAAATCTGAGTCCAAATATCACTAAATGTTATGGAAATGCATTTTTACTTTTGTAAAAAATTGTTTTTTTAATAATTTATGCTGGCAAAAGATAAGAAAGTTGGACTTTTGTTCAGATTCCTAGAAATGTACTTTTGATAATTATGATATTGTAAAATGCACACTTATTTCAGTCATACTTTATTACATGCATTTATAATAAATATGCAAATGAAAGAATGATTCAATAATCCACTCTGTGATAATCTGTGGAAAACGCAATAATGTCCCCTAGTGTTGGAGGACATTCACTCTGAGAACTTGCTTGAGAAAATAGCTTTCCTAATCAAAGCCACAATTTATTTGAGAGTACCTACATCACTCAGAACACTGTGGAAGAAAGGAGAGGAACAAATTCCATCGATATGCTATGCTGATTCTCTCCATACTTCATTCTTCTCCACTTTTAATTCTTTTAACCCTCTCTCTCTCACTGCAAGGTGTTCCCTGAGAACCCCCAGCATCTGCTTCCTCCGCTTCTGCAAAGCATCTGTGGCAGAAATCCTGTGACCCGCTGAATTCCTCTACTGCAAATTCATTCTCTCCTCCTTCGGTTCTGCCATCTTCCTGTTGAAACAACTCCACTCCTCTAATTTGATTGAATCCCATGCCCACAAAGCAGCTGCCTTCTGCTGTTTTTGTCTCATTCCTCAAACCCTCCCCCTCACTTCTCTCTCTCCATAGGTGGCACAGCTCCAGTCAGGTGCCTGATCTTGGCTGCTCACCAGACTGTTGTGGGTAGGGGTGGGTCCAGCTGCGGGATACCATGTGTTTTAAGCCACTGGAGTCTAGGCACTGTACCTGTCTAGGCACACTCCCGGATGTGGATCTTTGCTCTTGTTGTGTATTTGGTTGTAAAGGTGTTTGTTCCCATGGCAACTGAGTTAGATTATTAGGGGATAGCCTAGATAGCGTAGCCTGTTTCGGCCGGTTAGGTGAGCTGTGTGTGTGTAAATAAATGGTAGTTTTATTAGCTGTCTGCTGTCTGGCCTCAAGTGATTTCTTCCTAAACCAACTGCTTCCAAGGATATAACAGCTCTGATGCTCCCTGCTGAGACCTCATCATTAAAACTACCTCGTCCTTATTACCAGTGCTGACTGCTCAGACTAACTTCCCCTGGTAGCTTAAACACATCTTCTACCAGACCTGTAGCCATGTGGGAATTCTGGCTCCAAGTTTAACTCCCACAGGGCATGTGGCAGTGTAGCACATGAAACACACAGGCCAGGTCTACACTCTAAACTTACATCAGCATAACTATAGGGGTATGAATAAATTCACACCCCTGAATGACACAGGTATTTTTCCTAGTATTTGAAATTAGAAGAGGTGTTTGAATTTACAATTAAATTGGCAACCCTGCATGTAACTAGCTGACCCCTGGAGAGGCAGATTAATTAGCTCTCCGCTCTCCATAGTAGCGCCTTCATTGAAAAAGCACTGTGGCAGCATTTTAAGCATAGGCCTCCACAGACATTGTGCACAGGATTCTGACACATTATTGCTATTTCTTTAATACCATGAGAAATGCACAGATCTATGCAACTATCATAAACCCAACATTCGTTTCCCTGTGTCAATTTCCTCAAAACTCCAGAACATTGTTTGGGCTGTCATCTGGGGCTTCTATTGCAGTGCCTAGCTTGTGTTCTGAAACATGGAGCCTTTTCCCCCCCACAGTCCCTTGCTGAGGGAAGTTGGAGAGACTCAGTTATTCTTTTGTTCCCTCTAAACAAAGCCTATTCAGGTTCTGATTGTTCTTAAATATCAGCTTTTGTGCCTGGTCTGGGAAGTACATAGAATATCAGGGTTGGAAGGGACCTCAGGAGGTCATCTAGTCCAACCCCCTGCTCAAAGCAGGATCAATTCCCAACTAAATCATCCCAGCCAGGGCTTTGTCAAGCCTGACCTTAAAAACCTCTAAGGAAGGACATTCCACCACCTCCCTAGGTAACTCATTCCAGTGCTTCACCACACTCCTAGTGAAAGATTTTTTCTAATATCCAACCTAAACGTCCCCCACTGCAACTTGAGACCATTACTCCTCGTTCTGTCATCTGCTACCACTGAGAACAGTCTAGATCCATCATCTTTGGAACCCCCTTTCAAGCATATGAACAAGGCTCCACCCTGCTGGACGGTTGTGCTCTTTGCTGCTGTTAGGTATATCTCTGTCATGGTATAATTCCCCACTGTGAACCTTAGCGTCCAAAAGATGGGGTGCCAGCATGAGTAATTTCATTTTGCATAGATATGGTTAAGTTAGGTTTAGAGAATTGTTGTAATTGTGTCTGTAAGTTAGGTTTAAAAAAATATTGTTGCATTATGTTCTGTTACATGCTAATTGTGTAGTCTTCGTTAAGTTAGATCATAGATAAGATTTTGCTGTGTTCTGTATAATTGTGGTTAAGCTGTCTTCCCGCTGCCCAAACCTCAATTGTATTCTTGAAGTCTGAGCATAAAACCCCATTGATTACCCTTTTATTTCTCTCAATAAACACACCTCACATTTTACATTACACTACTGTGACCATTTACCCATAACTATTAGTTGGCCTATTGCTGCTGTGACACACCTTTACATAGAAATGTAGCTACCTGTTACATTTATACTTCAGTGTTAATTGGTTACAACTGTATTTGTAACCCCACTATTGAAACCCCCTATACTATTCGCTAAAGAAACCCTCCCCAATTGTCTACCTTAACAAAACCCATATCCCTCCTTGAATTTTCCCTGTTTTTTACATTTTCTTAATAAATGTTTTATTTTGCACCCCACCTGTTGGTAATGTCTCCCAAGGCTCCATATACCTGCTGCAGGGACACCTTTGTAGACACTCTTGAGCCAGCACACACAGCTCAAGTATAAATCTGATGTGCTCATTGACTTGCTACCCAATGTGATTAAAAAGCATTCAGGAGAAGATGGCAGTTCCTGGCCACTGAGGTGCTTTAGAGCAGAAAGGAGTCAGTGCTGGAATAAATTTGTTTGTGTAGCTTTCCTATATTGAGCTCTCAGGGTATAGCGACCTCCTGTTACGTAGAAAAAACAAATATTACTTTAATCAGTCCCTTGGCAATAAAAGTGTATTGAAGACTGAAGCTAAATAAAGTGATGGATAAAACTGGATGCTGGGCGACTCATCCTTGCTTTTGCCTCATAAGAATTCTGCAACATATGTGGACATGAATTACAAAAGGATTTTATCATGGATTTTACCAGTGACAATCCCAAAGTGAAAGGTCATCCAACTTTTAGGCACATTCACAAATTGTCTTTAGTGATTTTTTGGCACCTATATCAGTAACATACAAAAATATGTCAAAAGTTAAAAAAAATTGGGAAAAAAAAACGAAAGGGAATTTCTCCTTGTCTTCAGAGTCAACATGGGATAATGGGAATGGCTGAGGGATCATAGATTAAATGGTAAATAAACTATCAATCTAACTAAACTCTCTTTATATATTAAAAGGAAGATAACTATGTTTCTTGTAGTCTATCCTGCCAGAAGTAATAACAGGAAGACCAAACAATAGTTCCAAATCTGCCAAAAGCTGTGGTCCTCAAACTCGTACACTGGCGCAACAAAGTGGTATCTAGTTGGCTTTAAAAAAAGATTTTAATAATCAGCAAGTTGATCAAATTGGTTTTTTGGCTTCTGGAAAAACCCACCTTTAGTAAAAAACAAACTATTTTTTAGTTGAAACCAAAATTTTAATTTAATATACTGCCCCAAGGAATTGTGAATTTGGGTGCCTCATGCCCCTCATTCTTTTTATAAACTAAGGCTGCTTACTGGACGACATCTCTCAGATACATCACAGCTCTCCTTCTTCCTGCTCTACTGCTTGGCATCAAAAGGAAATGTAATCAATATTGTTCAACCTGACCGCATAAATGAAATAGCAATGAGGCGCTGAACTACAAATTCAATGAGGCTAATAATGCATCATACCTAATCAAAAATTTTTGGTTTTCAGTCAAATGTTTTGAAGTTGAATGTTTTAGTTTCGTTGAACAAAGCTGAAAACTTTTAAATTTTTTAGGTTTTTATTGTATAAATTGTAAGTAGTCCACAGAATCCTGCGCTTTTTGTGGGAAATGTTTAGTGAAAACCCATTTTTTGTCAAAAAACAGTTTCAGTGGAAACTATGATTTGAATCATCTGAAATAAATCTGAAACTCAACAGATGAGTCTGGAAACTAGGATGAATATAAACAAACAAACATATGTAGGGAACAAACAAATCAGAAAGGCCAAGGCACAAAACACATATTAATTACTAGAGACATAAAGAAGAAAAACATTAGAAGAAAGAGGAAGACCAAGACAGAAAAAGGCTGTTACTCAATGAAGGCAGGAGAAACCTATAACAGAAAAATGTGGCAACGGAGAAGTGCTAAATGACTTTTTGTTTCAGTTTCACCAAAAAAGGTCAGTAATGATTGGACATCTAACATAGTGAATGCCAGTGAAACTGAGTTGATCAGAGGCTAAAAATAGGAGAAAAACAAGTCAAAAGTTACTTAGACAAATTAGAATGTCTTCATGTACAAGTGCCTGATGAAATACATCCTAGAATAGCAAGGACTGAGTGAGGAAATATTTGAGCTAGCAATTATCTTTGAAAAGATGATGGGAGAGATTCAGGGACTGGAAAACGGGCAATTATAGTGCCAATCAATAAAAATAGGGAAATAAGGACACCAACGGGAATTACAGATGAATCACTTAACTAGGACCCAGAAAGATAAATGGGGAAAATAATTAAGCAGTCAATATCAGACCCCAAAGTTAATAGTGTGCTTAATAACAATCAACAATGAATTTGTCAAGAACAAAATCATCTTCAGACCAACCTAATAGCTTTCTTTTACAGGGTATCAAGCTGTGGGTGGGGGGAAGTAGGCAGATGTGGTATAATCTTGACTTTAGTAAAGGCTTCTGATTTTGTCTTGTGTGAAACCTTCTCAACAAACAAGGGAAATCACATGTAGATGGAGCTATAAGATGGGGTGCATATAGGGGTGCATAACGTGGTGAAACCATTCCAGAGTGTCGTTAAAGAGTGTTCACAGTCAGCTGGCAAGGCACATCAAGTGGGTGCCACAGGGATCAGTCTGAATCTGGTTCTGTTTCAAAATCTTCATCAATGATTAGATATGGTAAGAGAGTAACCAAGCTTGGGCGGTGCTGCAAGTGCTTTGAAAGGGATATGGATAAAAATTCAAAATGATTATGGACAAACTGGAGAAAATGGTCTTAAGTAAATAGATGAAATCAATAAAGACAAATGCAAAGTACTCCCACTTAGGAAGGAACAATCAGTTGCACACATACAAAATAGGAAATGGCTGGCAAGGAAGGCATAATGCGAGATTGGCATGTAGGGTCATAGTGGACACAAGCTAATAATGGCGTCAACAGTGTAAAAACGTGGCATGAACAAACACATCACTCATCATCATCCTGATGTATAGCAGGAGTGTTTGCAGGCAAACAACATCAAGGTATTCTTCTGCTCTATCAAATGCTGATTAGGCTCAGCTAGAGTATTTTGTCCCAGTTCTGGGTACCAGTTAGACAGGATGTGAAAAATTGGAGAATATCAAACAACAACAAGATTAAAAGTCTAGAAATGTGACCCATGATGGAAGATTGAAAAAACTGGGTTTTGTTTGTCTGGAGAAGAGAAGACTGAGAGGAGAGCATCATAACTTTCCAAGTACATAAAAGGTTGTACAAGGAGGAGGGAGGTAATTGTCTCACTGACCTCTGAGGATACGTCAAGCAGCAATGGCTTAAATTTGCAGGAAGGATGGTTTAGGTTGGATATTACACAAAAGTCTGTAACTGTCAGGGTGGTTAAGCTACTTGAATAAATTGCTTTGGGAGGTTATGAATTCCATCATTGGGAGATTTTGTAAGGAGCAGCTTAACAATACCTGTCAGGGATGGTCTAGAGATGATACTTAGTCCTGCCTAGTCCCACGAAGATGACCTCTTGCGGTCCCTTCTAAGTCCTCCAATTTAGGATTCTATTAAGAATAAGCCCTAACAATCAAGCTCTGTAAATCAGTATGCACAGATGTGCTCAAAGATGGGCATCTTGTGGGGCTCCACCTATTTAAGACACGTAATTATCTAAATAAGAGTCCATATGAACTACAACTGTTTAGAAATTCAAAGATGACATGGCAGTATTTTGAGATTAGATGCGGAATTTGAGGTCTTAAAGTTTGAGACTTGCTGGCAAAAGTGAGCATGGAAAGCTATAAAATGTAGCTCTCCTAACCACTCATGTTGATCTTTAAAAACTCAGAATAGATAGCTTCAGAGGTTTAAGTGTTATCCAAATAATCACCAGCACAACATAACAACCTAAATAACGCTAAAATAAAGGAAACCATTTATTCTTTCCTTTTTCTGCTCTCTGCTTGTTTGTTTTAATACTCTTTAAAATGTATTTTTAATGTTAGCTTCTCTTAGAAATCAAAAACATACTTAGCGGACACTAGAGATGGATTCAGTCCAAAATCTGAGTCAAATATCACTAAATGTTATGGAATGCATTTTTACTTTTGTAAAAAATTGTTTTTTAATCCATTTATGCTGGCAAAGAAGATAAAAAGTTTGGACTTTTGTTCAGTATTCCTAGAAATGTACTTTGATAATTATGATATTGTAAAATGCACACTATTTCAAGTCATACTTTTATTACATGCATTTATAATAAATATGCAAATGAAAGAATATTTCAATAATCCATCTCTGTGATAATCTGTGGAAAACGCAATAATGTTCCCCTATGTGGGATGGACATTCACTCTGAGAACATTGCTTGAGAAAATAGCTTTCTAATCAAAGCACAATTTATTTGAGAGATACCTACATCACTCAGAACACTGTGGAAGAAAAAGGAGAAGGAACAACATTCCATCGATATGCTATGCTGATCTCTCCATACTTCATTCTTCCACTTTTAATTCTTTTAACCCTCTCTCTCTCACTGCACGGTGGCCCTGAGACCCGCCAGCATCTGCTTCCTCCGTTCTGCAAAGCAATCGTGTGGCAGAAATCCGTGACCCTGAATTCCTCTACTGCCAAATTCATTCTCTCCTCCTTCGGTTCTGCATCTTCCTGTGAAACAACTCCACTCCTTAATTTGATTGAATCCCATGCCACAAAGCCAAGCTTGCCTTCTTGCGGTTTTTGTCTCATTCCTCAAACCCTCCCCCTCACTTCTCTCTTCCAGTGGCACAGCTCCAGTCAGGTGCCTGATCTTGGCTGCTCACCAGACTGTTGTGGTAGGGGGTGGGTCCAGCTGCGGGATACCATGTGTTTTTAAGCCACGGAGTCTAGGCACTGTACTGCTACGGCACACTCCGAGATGTGGAATCTTTGCTTCTTGTTGTGTATTTGGTTTGTAAAGGTTGTTCCCATGGCAACTGAGTTAGATTATTAGGGGATAGCCAGAGTCGTATGCGCTGTTCGGCCGGTTAGGTGAGCTGTGTGTGTGTAAATAAATGGTAGTTTATAGGCTGTCTCTGTCTGGCCCAAGTGATTCTTCTAAACAACTGCCTTCCAAGGATCATAACAGCTCTGATGCTCCCTGCTGAGACCTCATCATTAAAACTACTCGTCTTATTACCAGTGCTGACTGCTCGACCTAACTTCCCTGGGTAGCTTAAACACATTCTACCAGACCTGTAAGCCATGTGGGAATTCTGGCTCCAAGTTTAACTCCCACAGGGCAGTGGCAAGTGTAGCAATGAAACACACAGGCAGTCTACAACTCTAAACTTACATCAGCATAACTATCAGGGTATAATAAATTCACACCCTCGAATGACAAACAGGTTTTTCCTAGTATTTGAAGTATTAGAAGAGGTTTTGAATTACAATGAATGGGCAACCCTGCATGTAACTAGCTGACCCTGGAGAGGCAGATTAATTAGCTCTCGCTCTCCATAGTAGCGCTTCATTGAAAAAGCACTGTGCAGCGATTTTAAGCATAGGACTCCAAACATTGTGCACAGATCTGACACATTATTGCTATTTCTTTAATACCAGAGAAATGCACAGATCTTCCTGCAACTATCACATAAACCCAACTTCGTTTCTGTGTCAATTTCCTCAAAACTCCAGAACATTGTTTGGGCTGATCATCTGGGGCTTAGATGCATGCCTAGCTTGTGTTCTGAAACCATGAGCCTTTTACCCCCCAAGTCCTTGCGAGGGAAGTTGGAGAGACCAGTTACTTTTGTTCCCTCTAAACAAAGCCTAATTCAGGTTCTGATTGGTCTTAAATATCAGTTTTTGTGCCTGGTCTGGGAAGTACATGAATACAGGTTGGGACAGGGACCTCAGAGGTCATCTAGTCCAAACCCCTGCTCAAAGCAGGGATCAAATTCCACAACTAAATCAGTCCAGCCAGGCTTGTCAAGCTGACCTAAAAAGCCTAAGGAAGGACATTCCACCACCTCCTAGGTAACTCATTCAGTGCTTCACCACACTCCTCGTGAAAGAATTTTTTCTAATATCCAACTCTAAACGTCCCACCACTGCAACTGTGAGACCATTACTCTCGTTCTGTCCTCTGCTACCACTGAGAACAGTCCTAGAATCCATCCCTTTGAAACCCCCTTTTCAAGGCTAGTTGAAAGCATCTATCAAATCCCCATCATTCTTCTCTTCTGCTAATAAACAATGCCAGTTCTCTCAGCCTCTCCTCAAAGTTCATGTTCTCCAGCACCTAATCATTTTGTTGCCCTCTGCTGACTTTTTCCAATTTCGCACATCCTCTTTAGTGTGGGGTCAAAACTAGAACACAAACTCGTAGATGAGGCCTCACCAGATGTCAAATAGGGGGGAATATCATGTGTCCTCTATTGCTGCTGCCCCTACTTAATACAGCCCAAAATGCATTAGCTTCTTGGCAACAAGGGCAACTGTTGACTCATATCAGCTTCTCGTCCACTGTACCCTAGGTCCTTTTCTCCAGAACTGTTCCTAGCCAATAAGGTCCTATCCTGTAACAGTGCATGGTATTCTTCCGTCTAAGTGCAGACTCGCACTTGTCCGAACCTCATCAGGTTTCCTTTTGGCCAATACTCTAATTTTTCTAGTCCCTCTGTATCCTATCCCTACCCTCCAGCGTATCTAACCACTCCTCCCAGTTTAGTGTCATCTGAAAACTTGCTGAGAGTGCAGTCCACGCCACCCTCCAGATCATTAATAAAGATATTGAACAAAACTGGCCCCAGGGCCAACCCTTGGGTGACTCTGCTTGAAACTGGCTGCCAACTAGACATGGAGTCATTGATCACTACCCATTCAGCCTGATGATCTAGCCAGTTTTCTATCCACCTTATAGTCCAATCATCCAGCCCATACTTCAACTTGCTGGCAAGAATACTATGGGAGACAGTATGCAAAGCTTTGCTAAAGTCAAGGAATAACATGTCCACTGCTTTCCCCTCATCCACACAGCCAGTTATCTCCTCATAGAAGGTAATTAGGTTAGTCAGGCATGACTTGCCATTGGTGAATCCATGCTGACTGTTCCTGATCACTTTCCTCTCCTTTAAGTGCTCCAGAATTGATTCCTTGAAGACCTGCTCCATGATTTTTCCAGGCACTGAGATGAGGCTGACTGGCCTGTAGTTCCCTGGATCCTCCTCCTTCCCTTTTTAAAGATGGGAACTACATTAGCCTTTTTCCAGTCATCCAGGATCTCACCCAATCACCATGAGTTTTCAAAAACAATGCCAATGACTCTGCTCTGGTACACATCTGCCAACTTCTTTAGCACCTCAGATGCAGTGCATCTGGCCCCATGGACATGTGCTAATCCAGTTTTTCTAAATAGTCCTGAACCACTTCTTTCTCCACAGAGGGCTGGTCACCTCCTCCCCATGCTGTGCTGCCCAGTGCAGCAGTCTGAGAGGTGACCTTGTTCATGAAGACAGAGGCAAAAAAAAGCATTGAGTACATTAGCTTTTTTCTGATCCTTTGTCACTAGGTTGCATCCCTCATTCAATAAGGGACCCACACTTTCCTTGACTTTCTTCTCGTTGCTAATATATCTAAAGAAACCCTTCTTGTTACACTTAACATCTCTTGCTAGCTGAAGTGTGATTTGTCCTTCCTGATTTCACTTCTGCATGCCTGAGCAATATTTTTGTACTCCTTCCTGGTCATTTGTCCAAACTTCCACTTCTCGTAAGCTTCTTTTTTGCATTTAAGACCAGCAAGAATTTCACTGTCAAGCTAAGCTGGGCTCCTGCCGTATTTACTATTCTTTCTACATATCAGGATGTTGTTTTTTTTTCCTGCAACCTCAATAAGGAATCTTTAAAATACAGTCAGCTCTCCTGGACTCCTGTCATAGGTTTCACCCCCACTCTGAAATTTAGGGTACAGATGTGGGGACCTGCATGAGAACCCCTAAGCTTAATTACCAGCTTAGATCAGTATGCTGTCACCACCAAATCATTTAAACAACCGTTTATGAGTCATTTGGGAACTGTGTCTTCCCCTCAAAATATCTCCCTCCCAAGTATTATAACCCTTCCCTGGGTAGCCTTGAGAGACTTCCCCACCAAATTCCTGGTGAACACCGATCCAATCCCCTTGGATCTTAAAACAAGGAAAAATCAATCAGGTTCTTAAAAAGAAGGCTTTTAATTAACAAAAAGGGGTAAAAGAAATACCACTGAGAGATTAGCATGCAAGCTACTCTCACAGACAACAAATTCAAAACAAAGAGGATGTTCCCCTGGGCAAAAACCTTAGTTCCACAAAAGAAAACCCAATTTGGTTATCCCTCTAATGCAAAAAGACAAAGTCACAAAAGGAAATAAACATTAGCTAATTCATTCCTTCTCTAATACTCACTACCCTGGTTGATTCCTGGATCTTTTCACTCCGGCAGAGAACTTAAACTAACACTGAAACAAAAGAAAACTTCCCTCCTTTCTCTTGAAACATCTTGTCCCCCCATTGGTTCCTCTGGTCAGGTGTCAGCTAGGCTAGGTGAACTTCTTAACCCTTTACAGGTAAAAGAGGCATTAACCCTTAACTGTCTGTTATGAGACAACTCCTTTCACTCAATGTTATTCTCCCAGGGGAAATCCTGCCCATCAGTTCCCTGAGGGAAGCAAGTCTGTCTTTTCTGCTGTCCAGGGTCCGTATTCTGCTGCTTCTCCTTCTTCTTGTTCCAGGATCCCTAAACTCGACTCATCTCATGGTCACTGCTCTCAGTGTTCCCATCACTTTTGCTTCCCCATACTAATTCTTCCCTGTTTGTGAGCAGCAGGTCTAGAAGAGCTCTGCCCCTAGTTGATTCCTCCAGCACTGCACCAGGAAAATTGTTCCTACACCTTCCAAAAACTTCCTGAATTGTTCTGTGCACTGCTGTCTTGCTTCTCTCCAGCAAATATCTGGTATTAAAGTCTCGCCATGAGACAAAAAAACCAGGGCCCTGCGATCTATGTAACTTTTGCTAGTTGCTGGAAGAAAGCCTCGTCCCCAACGCTCCAATGCCGCTGTCTGTGGTCTATTACAGCTCCACCACGACATCACCTTCTTGCTCACACTCTAAACTAATCCAGAGACTCTCAGGTTTTTCTGCAGTTTCATACTGGAGCTCTGAGCAGTCATACTCCTCTCTTACATACAATGCAACTCCCAACTTTTCTTCTCTACCTGTCCTTCCTGAACAGTTTATATCCATCCATCACAGTACTCCAGTCATGTGAGTTATCCCACCAAGTCTCTGTTATTCCAATCACATCATAGTTCCTTGACTGTGTCAGGACTTCCAGTTCTCCCTGCTGGTTTCCCAGGCTTCTTGCATTTGTGTATAGGCACTGACGATAACTTGCTGATTGTCCTGCTTTCTCAGTCTGAGATAGGAGTCCTCCCCTCGTGCTTGAAGGCTTGTCACCAATGATGAATACACATAGACAGAACAATGATACAGCAATATTCATTGAAAGAACTACATAATATCAACCAAAATGCACAAGTCATATATAAGTTTCCCAAATCATCACAGCTAGCTCTTACCAATTTCTTCTGAGAGAAAGTTAACAAAATTTGTGAACTTTTCCCTTCATGCAGCTTGCCTTCCCTTCTCCCTGACAACTCTCTCCACCTTCTCAGACACAGAAGTTTCGTGGTTGCTCTCCTTCTCTAAATCCTCCACTTGGCCTAGTGACCACATCCTGTCTCCTGATCTCCCTCATGTCTACTCTCATCCCCTCTCTGATACTTCTCCTTAATCTCTCACTCTCCCCTGGCTCTTTCCTTCACAGTACAAACATACTTTAGTCTTTCCTATTTTAAAAAGCTCCCAAATATCTCCAACTACCACCTCATTTTTCTTCTTCCTTTCATTGCTAAGATCATTGACCATGATTTCTACATTTACTATCTGGAGGTCCTCTCCTCCAATTCCATTCTAGGCCCTCCCTTAGTTTCTGCCCCTTTCACTCAATTGAAACTGCTCATACCAAAGTATCTAATGATCTTTTCCTAACCAATGCTGGCAACCAGTACTCCATCCTCATTTTTCCAGACCTGTCAGCAGCCTTGGGCACAGTTCATCATGCTCTTTTTGAAATTGTGTCCTCCCTTGTCTCCTGTAGCTCTGTCCTCTCCTGGTTCTTCTATAGAAGAGGTCACCAATAAAATATAAACATTTACTACAGCTTAGAATAAATACTTTCCTATGTTATAAATCCAAAGTATAGTAAGTGCAGCAATAAAGCCAATACTGAGCCATTGTGTGTACTTTGCACCTAATTGTATTTTTTATTAAATAGAAGGGAGAAATGAATATTAAGAGTCAGAACCTCAGCTGACATAGATCTAAGTAGTTGACTGATTAGTGCAGTTGATAGAGCTAGTCCAATCTCATCCAGGGGAGTATCTGGCCCTCAGAGTAAAAATGTAAACCAGGAATAATAGCAACCAAGACTTTTCCTTTTTCTATTTAAAACCTCTTTTGAGACCTCTCTTTGTTAAATAAAGTCATACACCTAGCTCACTGCTTGAAAAGATGGTTCTGCTCCAAAAAGTGACTCTCCACATGGCATGACATAGTTCCATATTTATTGTGTCTCAGTTACTTCCAGATCAGATTTGCTCAATTTACAGCTAACAGGATGTAGTTGCCACTTTCATATTGAAAACGTAGCCTGTGATCTGAAAGCCAGGCTCTTTCATCCTGCTGTGCACATAAAAAAATTATCTACTGCTATAGTCGCTCACAGTGTATGTGATCGCTATTCTTGTGATGAAGTTTGGGTCTTTTAAATTTGAGTAATATGTGCCTAGATAACACATTGATAAAGATTTTTAATAAAACAATAATGTTCAAAGCAGCTACCCACTGTACCAGGGCTATTCATCAGTCATCGGTGGCAGCTCAGCAGAGCAAGAAAGAAAATTAAAGTGTTATACATGCAAGATAATGGATGTCTGACAATGACGTAATCCACTGAGCAATTTATCTAGCACACTCTTCTTTCACTGCTCCCAGAACCGCTGACATAATATTTTCACAGCAATAAATGGCAGTCTTCCTGCCAAAACAGAACAGCAGGGGGAGCAGCTTCAGCAATGCAGTGTAAGATAAAGGGTTCAGAATGTTCAGTAGTGCAAGGTAATGCATGTTGTAAAACGTAATACCAACCCTGCAATCAAAATGATGGGGTCTAAATTAACTGTTACCACTCAAGAAAAAAAACTCTTGGAACCATTGATAGTTCTCTGAAACCATCTGTTCAATATGCAGTGACAGTCGAAAAAGTGAAGAGAATGTTAGGAACCATTAGGAAAGGGTTAGATGATAAGACAGAAAATATTATAATGTCCCTTTATAAATCCATGTAAGATCACACATTGAATACTGTTGGTTTTCTGCTCGTCCCATCTCAAAAAAGATATATTGGAATTGGAAAAAGAACAGACAAGGTCAACAAAAATGATTAAGGGTATGGAACAACTTGCATCTGAGGAGAGATTAGAAAGATTGGGATTGTTTCACTTAGAAAAGAGATACCTAAGGGAGACTATGATAGAGGTCTATAAAATCATGAATGGTGTGGATAAAGTGAACAGGGAACTGTTACTTGCCCCTTTACATTACATAAGGACCGGGTCACCCAATTAAATTAATAGGCTTCAGGTTTAAAACAAATGTAAGGAACTACTGCTTCACACAACACACAGTTAACCTGTAGAACTCATTGCGAGGAGATGTTGTGAAGGCCAAAAATATAAATGGGCTCACAAAGATTTAAATAAGTAAATGGAGGATAAGTCCATCCATGACTATTAACAAAGATGGTCACGGACAAAACCTATGCTTGAGTGACCCTAAATCTCTGACTGCCAGAAGATGGGACTAGACAACAGGGGTTGCATCACTTGATAAATTGCCCTCTTCTGTTCATTCCTTCCGAAGTGTCTGGCACTAGCCACTGTCAGAGGACAGGATACTGGAATAGATGGATCATTGTCTGATTCAGTAGGGCCATTCTTATGGTGGTTTGAAAAAGGGGGAAGGGTAAAAGGAGATTTGTAACTTTTGAGTCCCTGGACAGATTAGGATCACAATAGGGAGCAGAGTTCCTCTCCCTCCTTATGCCCTGGTATGTATTAGACTCCTGCAAAAGGATGGAATCAGGGTGGAACTAGTATTCCACCTCTTCTTTGCACCAGCCAGGGAATCTGGCCAGTCATGGAGGGGGGTGGGGGTATGCAGCACTGTCTTCATGCTTGGAACAGTGGATTCATTGGTGTTCTGCCAATGAACCTGAAGGAGGAATTCTTGCTGTGTCATCCAGAATTCCTCCTGGAGACTCTGGCAGCAATACTGCCCTTCCACATTATACTCTGTCATGCCTGAATGTGCTGACGGCAAAATCTAGCCCTAAGTCTGTATTAATGTTTTCTACATAGTGATGAAATTCGCTGCTCAGTATTTGAAATGTGTGGTCCTCCCATTCCCTTCTGTACCCAATCCACAGAGGATATGAATCTGATACAACTCCCAGCTATAGAAATTTGCCCTTGGCTCAAGCTGCTCACTCTGAAGGTCACAAGCAGAGCGGGGAAAATAACGATTTTTTTCACTGGTAATTTAAAAAAAAACAATTGCTTTGTGTTTACCTCAAACAGTTTCTGGGGTTTTTTTGGTGACCCAAATAAATAAAAAATAATGTCTGTACTGGAAGGCAACATTGGTTTATCTGAAATGAAATGTTTTGTTTAAATTTCAAGGTTTTCTTTTAATTTTCTTTTCTTTTTCTTGGTGGGGGGAGGTTTGATTTATTTATTTACTTGCTAACTTTTACTTTTTAATTTTTTTCATAAAATTGAAGGGATTTTTAAAACTAAATGTAATTTGGAATTGAAAATATGAAAATGAAATATATTGATGTTTTGAAAAAGGGATCTATTTTTGACACAAACAATTCAGTGAAATTGACAGGAATTCACAAAACATTGTAGTGTAGCTGAATTTGCACTTTTTCCCCCAAAAAAGTTTCTCACAAAAGATTTTACTCAGCTTGGTTCCAGTCATGGCCAAGGTGATGGTCTTCACGGTAGAACATGAGAAGATGCACGATTATACTAGACATTCTGGGCAAGATACGAGAGCCCTTCCATTGCCTTTAAACATCTAGGATAAAACACCAACTAGAAGAAATTAATGCTCCAGAAATAATAGTGAAGTGTTTCATTGGTTTTGTTCCAATTTTTTAAAGCTTTCTCAAGAATATTTGTTTACTTTTTTTAACATTAATGCAACATATGCTTTTTAACCTATTAGACACTAAAGGAAAGCAGCAGTTCATTCTGTCTTCTTCCTTTAAATCAGCTGGCACTCTATCAACTACAGGCTGCCTCTGGCACAGCCAGAGGTGTCAGAGATCATTGTACCTATATATATATATATATATATATATATATATATATATATAATTATTATTATTATTATTTAAAAGTCTTTTGAAACAATAGATATTTCAAAAAATACTTTATATAAAAAAAAATTTTTTTTTTATATAAAGTATTTTTTGAAATAAAAAAATACTTATATAAAAATTTAGTATATATATATATATATATATATATATATATATATATATAAAGTATTTTTTGAAATATCTATTGTTTCAAAAGTCTTTTAAATAATAATAATAATAATAATAAAAAAGGTCTTTCTGTGACCTGAAAAGAACTCTGTATGAGCTCAAAAGCTTGTCTCTTTCACCAACAAAAATTGCTCCAGTAAAATATATTACCTCACTTACCCACCTTGTCCCTGTGAAATGCTGGGCAGTTTAGAGCCCACTGGTATTTTCCTTCTGACCTTATTTCAGTGCTCATAGCAGTGGCATCCAGAAATTAACAGGTTTAAATAGCCCTCTTGAGGGAGCAGAGACATTTCAGCTGACGCAAATCTAACAGCAGTTGCAAACTTGACCTGACTGACTCCTAAACTTAATATGGAGTTAACTTTAGAAACAAAGCAGATTAAACAAATGTAGCTGGAGAAACATTTTAAAGATGTTTTCCCCATCTTGTTAACTCCTTTTCACAAGTTTAAAAGTATGAAGTGGAATAAAGTAGCAAACTGGTTGACTGCCACTGGTTACACAGGTGCAAAGCACATCACCTAACAAGCGATCTTCTTTCATTATACTGGCTATTTAAGGGCTTGATCCTATTGTCACTGAAGTCAGTGGCAAATCCCCATTGACTTCAAAGGTGGAGGATCAGGGATTTATTAGGTAGCATGAGAGACAACTAGGAGCCTGGACTCTTAGGCATGCTTCTTGCAATCTGTTTTACATGAACAGACACTTATTCTGTGCAGTGTCCCACTGAAGACAGTGAGGTTCCATGTGGGCACAGGGCACCCCTGTGCAGAAAAGCTTGCAGGAACATGACATTCAGTTCTATTCCTGGCTTGCTAATAACTCATTGTGCAAGCTTAAACAAGTCACTTAGGGTAACATTTTCAAATACACTTGTATTACTTTGAAAATGTTACCCAAACAATTGTTTTTTAATTGCCAGTGGGAAAAAAATTGTTATTTTCCCAGTTTTACTTTCGACCTTCAGAGTTAACACACTTGTATGACTTAGACTCCTAAGTCACTTTTGATAATGGGACATAGGGCTTGTTTGCATGGGACACTCAGGGAAGTTTATCTGAAATAGCTATTAAAGTGGATGAGGGCTTGTCTACACTTGAAATGCTACAGCAGCACAGTTGTCTGTGGTAGCACTTCAGCGTAGAACTACCTACACCAACAAGAGGTGGTAGCTAGGCCAACAAAAGAACTCTTCCATTGACCTAGTGCTGTCTACACTGGTGGTTTGGTCAGCCTACTTATGCCTCTCAGGGGTGTGGATTTTTCCCACCCCTGACCAACATAGTTAAACTGATCTAATTTTCTAGTCTAAACCAGGCCCAAACCTTCATCTAGACAATCCATGAATTAAGCTAAACAGAATTAAAGCCTCTTAAATTCTGAATAAGGGCTTGGCTACATTGGCACTTTACAGCCCTGCAACTTTTGCGCTCAGGGGTGTGAAAAAACACCCCCCTGAGCGCTGCAAGATGCAGTGCTGTAAAGTGTCAGTGTAATCAGGGCGGCAGCACTGGGAGCACAGCTCCCAGCGCTGCACGCTACACCCATAAGGGATGTGGTTTACAAGCAGCGCTGGGAGAGCTCTCTCCCAGCGCTGCGGCTCTGACTACACACACACTTCAAAGTGCTGCCACGGCAGCGCTTTGAAATTTCTAATGTAGCCATAACCAAAGTGTCCCAAAGGGTTTCATGCAGTTTAGCTAATCCACTTTAAATTCACACCTTTAATTAATTCAGGTTGGTTTTACTGATTGGTCCCATGTAGACAAGCTAAATCACTTATGAACTTTTGAAAATTTCCCCTTAGTTCCAGATTTTTTTTTTTTAAAAGTGCCTGCTAATTTTGGCGCTCTCAGTTTTCAGGTCACAGATTGGAGATACCTAGATGTCTTAAGCCGGGGTTTCAAAAATTGGAGCATCCAATATTAATGTGCACCTTTGAAATATGTTGGCCTTAACCTCACTATGCCTGGAGTTTCTCTCTATGTAATATAACACATGACAATCTCTAGCTCACAAGGGTGCTGTGAGGCTTAATCAACTAGTGTTTGTAAAGCGCTTTGAGACATTCAGATTGAAAAGCACTGTAGAACTGCAAAGTATTATTATGAGTCATGATTAATGAAAACAAATTAGTGGAAGTATGTAGATGTGGTTGCCTTGTGATTCATTCTAGCTAAATAAACCTGAATGTACAGATACAAAGTTTGTTGTTGTTGTTGTTATTTGTTTTTTTTTTTTTGGTGTTTTTTAAGAGCCCTCACTACAGCATGTGCTCCTACTTAATGGAATATGAATTTTGCTGGTACAGAACTTATTTGGAATATTCAGACAATTGGCTGCCAAAACATATTGCGTTTTACTTTAAATATATGAGACGGTGTCCTTGCTAATTAGGTTTGAAGCCCCTATGGTTAAGCCTGTCATAGTTAATTTTATTTCCCCACAGTACAACCAGCCTAACAAGGCCTGCAAGCCCTAGGGTTTTGGCATGTGAGGTGGCCTCAACAGGCTTTTCTCCTAACTCACTGAACTGGATGCACATAGGATGCAATGAATATTTACTCTCAAGGACCAAAGGGTCATTGACCATGAATAGTATTCAAGTCACAACTTTAAAATCTGTTATGGCTCACATGTAGTGATTTCTGGCATCCAGCTTTTTGTGCATATTCACGTTATGTTCTCTCTTTCTTTAGTATCTGTAAGCATCATCAAATATTCTTGGATTTGGGGTCTTGAGTGCTCTCGAGGTTAGTTTCAATCCATAAAGGTCTATGCTGTTAAATTTGAAGACAATGGGCCAGATTCTCCATGGCTTTGCAATACCATTTCCACCTATGCAAAGGGAGTGTAAAATGCTACCAATTACTTTGCGCAGTGGCTACAAAAGGTGCAACACAGTGAGGAATTCAATTCGTTCACTACAATCCCACTTATTTATTAATATATGTTTATTTTTTAATTGATCCTAAGATTCTTTTATCAGTGAAATCTGATGTCCCCCAAACATGGGCCAAATTTGGTAGTTCTCTCTGAACACGTTCTCAGGCCAAATGCCTCATTGAAATCACAGGAGATTTTATATGAATAGGGGGAGCGATAGCTGAGTGGTTTGAGCATTGGCCTGCTAAACCCAAGGTTGTAAATTCAATCCTTGAGGGGGCCATTTAGAGATCAGGGGCAAAAATCTGTGCAGGGATTGGTCCTGCTTTGAGCAGGGATTGGACTAGATGACCTCCTGAAGTCCCTTCCAGTCCTGATATTCTATGACATAAAGAGATCAGGACATAGAACAGCTGCTCTCTGATTAGACAACAAGTTTAGTCCTTAACCCTGGACAGACAGTGCCTTCTTCCAACACATGGGTGTAAATTGGCATCGCTCAGCACCAGCTGTGGGCTTACTTTTGTGTAATAACTAAAAGTGGGCCCAAGTAGCAATGTCTACTAAACTAGTAAAACAGAATTGTGTTTCCCCTAATAGTGTGTCATTATACATTATTCAATTAAACAAGTAATTACAAAAGAACACATGATTGGTGCTAACTAGAGTAGAATATGTGTCTGGAAAAAACTGTTGATAAATTTAGTAGTATTCACCAAATAAATAGCTTGAACGGCTTTAGTACATTCTAATTGGAAATCTCAGCAGTAAGAGTAAAGTTTGCATGAACAAAGACTGGGTTGCCATCCCAGTTTGCAGCTGGTCATTCCAGGTGAAAGCTATAGGCCTGCTGGTGAGGCTGAGTGGAAGGAGTTTGCACTGCCATTGTATTGTGCTGTATCTGGTCTTTGAAGAGAGGATTTCTGTTCCTAAAAGCTGCTTGTCTCTCACTTTGCATTCCTACAATATTAATTTAACTCACTGCTCCCTCTCGCTAATCTGTCTCTAGTTTCTTTCTCCTGTCATAAACAGATAGTTAAGGGTTAATGTCTCTTTTACCTGTAAAGGTTTAAGAAGCTCAGTAAACCTAGCTGACACCTGACCAAAGGACCAGTCGGGGGACAAGATACTTTCAAATCTTGGTGGATGGAAGTCTTTGTTTGTGCTGTTGTGTTGTTCGCTCTTGGGGCTAAGAGGAACCAGACGTGTA
Organism: Chelonoidis abingdonii; assembly: GCF_003597395.2. Classification (NCBI taxonomy): domain Eukaryota; kingdom Metazoa; phylum Chordata; order Testudines; family Testudinidae; genus Chelonoidis; species Chelonoidis abingdonii. The sequence goes on from NC_133770.1 coordinate 112,478,887, forward strand.
CCCCAGGTTTCCCCAATCTTTCTGAAACAGTCTGTCATGTTCAAAATAGTAAGTACTAGCTAGAAAAGGCGAATTAGTCATATGTTTGTTTTCTTAACTTGTGAATGTGTATTTTGCTGGAAGGATTTTACCTCTGTTTGCTGTAACTTGAATTTCAGGCTGTGGGGGGAAGTCCTTCTAGTCTATATGATCTGAATACTCTGTAAACATTTTTCCATCTTAATTTTACAGAGATAATTTTTACTTTTTTTCTTTCTTTAATTAAAAGCTTTCTTTTTTAATAACCTGATTGATTTTTCCCCTTGTTTAAGAACTCACCAGGGATTGGTGGGGGGAAAGAGGGGGGGAAGGTTAATTCCTCTCTGTTTTAGGTTTTTAAAAAATCTCTGTTTTAAGATCCAAGGAGTTTGGATCAGAGTAGTCTCTTAGGGTAACCCAGGGAGGGAAAAGTCTGGGAGGGGGAAAGGAGGGGGGATGGTTTATTTCTCCTTGTTTTAAGACCCAAGGGGTTTGGGTCTTGGGTTCCCCAGGGAAGGTTTTGGGGGAACAGAAAGTGTGCCAAACACTATATTTTGGCTGGTGGCGGCGCTATCAGGTCTAAGCTAGGAATTAAGCTTAGAAGGGTACATGCAGGTCCCCATTTTTGGATGCTAAAGTTCAAACTGGGCGGAAAATACCTTGACAGTCCCATTCTACAGAATTTATCAGAAAATGATATCCCTACTATAGAATTCTACAAGATGACTAAGAAAAACCATTATAGGATATCATTCTGTATTTAACTCAGTAGAATTTTGGAGTAATTTCTATAGAATCCGTTTATATTTCACGCCTATTATATTTCACTGGACATTTTCAGGACTTATTAATACTAATACAATTGTTTATTCAGCAGTTACCCTTAAAGATTTGCCATTTTGCATTAAGTAACAGATACACTTACTTCAGTATTTCCAGTATTCCTTATATTTACTATATTCTATATTTACTACAAATCTTGAGGGAAAACTATTTAGCTATGAGGCAACAGCAAGTTTTCAAAGATGACCATAATGCCCTTTGGTTACTATCTGAGACCCCAATCCTGAGAAAACTTACACACCAGAAGTGAATGGTACTAGCCACACTGTGTGAAGTTAAGCATCTATATAAGTCTTTGCAGGATCTGTGGCCTGAATACATACATATTGCAACTGTGATTTTTTTTTTTTCTTTTCAGTAAGAAATATTTTCATCTTAAAAAGAACCAACAGCACATGTTGACAGTGTTGTTTTGGTGCATCAAGAAGTTTTAAGGCTGTTGTTCCCCAAGTTCAATAAAAACTGTCCAACCTCTACAGTATCAATATAACTCCATATAAAGCCCCCTTAAAATAATTTTTTTACTTGTATGGAATATTCTTCCATTTTATGAAGTTCTCTTTATAGATGCTTATTTGGATGACAATAGTTAAACCAGATTTTTTTCTCTTCATCAGTGTATATAACTTGTATAGGACTTTTAACCTTAAATATTCAAAGTAGTATTCAGGGTTTTATCTACAAAACTCCCATTATGGTTAAAAGGATTCACGCTTCTGTTTTATAATAGGCATTACTGTCCAATTGCAATTTGTAATGGTTCTGTAATTACAAAGCCATACTCAGAGTCATTATAATATGAAGCACAAATTCAATTTTGATGACTATGCACTCATTCCATTTATCATTATTAAAATCGTATGAAAAATAACTAATGTGGATACTAAGTAACCATTTTTCAATTCCAAATATCTAAATCATTTTAAAACAATTAATTTTTTCACATTACCAAAAGCACTAGCTTGGGACAAAATAGCTTTTGTAACTATAGTTCCAAACAGGATCTGAATAAGCTGATCATAGGGAAAAAAACGCACACTCTATATGCTAAATGTTGGCCTACGTAGAACTATCTTAGACATAAACTGTAGCAACTTTCAGAATAAATTTTCCAGACATAAACTAAAGCAACTGGTTACATGTCACCATGAGCTTTTCAAAGATTGTCACCCTTGGAATAATATAAAGGCCAATACAGCATGTTGGATGCAATGAAAAAACTGTAACATGCAATTGCTATATTTGAACATTAGAGGGAGCATTTTGGATTCCCTTGTTGTTTACCAGGGCAGTTAATTCAAACCAACTGTTACTAATGCATTTGAAAAAGATATTACCTGCGTTCAAAGCCACTCTCTCTGAAGTTTGCATTTTGAGCACTACCTAGTGAAAAACCTGACAATCAAAATAGAGGATGATGCTCTTCAGTAAATGGGAGAATGGTTCCTTTTGACAGGAGACTGTACGAAACTGTCCACTAAGTAATTTGTCTAACAAATACTCTCTCCTTTCGTTCATCCTAAAAATGGAGTAGTTTCTGTAGAGAAACAATGTGGCTGAGGGAATATATTGCATTGGACCAACTTCTGTTGGTTAGAGAGAGAAACATTTTCCAGCTTACACATATCTCTTCAGGTCTGTGTAAGCTCTAAAGCTTGCTTCTCTCACCAGCGGGTCCAATAAAATATATTACATCACCCACCTTGTCCGTCTAATATCCAAGGATTAGCATGGCTACAACAGCACGAGTTTCTCTAGGTAGCTAAATGGTTAAATAAGGCAGGGGTAAAGGATTTCAAAAATTTTCTGTAGCTGGAACAGGTGTACATGCATTGTCTTTTCTGTTAATGGCCTTTCTTATCACCAGTAGCTCTCCATTTCTTTTCAGTCTCTTTACATCTCCACGTCTTTCCAGTGACCAGAAGCTGCCCATAACTTTCCATAGCCTCATACTATTTCAGATCTAGTCCATATCAGTCATGAATGATAGTTATTACCACCTGATAATTGCCTTATATTTCCTGTAAAATACATAGGTGGTCTTACTGTAGTGTAGGTGTTACAAATTATTTGCCTGACTGTAGTTCTATAGAGGGGAAAAATGTTTTCCCATCCCACAAAACATTTCAAGATTTTGTCTGTATCCGAATGAAACAGAAACCTATCAAAGTGATTGTTTTTTGGGGGGGTTTTTGTGGAAAAACCAAACACACAATTCCCCTACTCTGCCTGCAGCAATAAGGCTTGGAGCCAGGACAAATTTTTTTGTGCTAAGAGTACATAATATTGAAGAAACTGTTTTTTACACTAGTAATGATATGAGAGAAAGGAGGATGCCTCCTTAGGGATGAGTGGTATAAGATCCCTAAGGGGCACTAACAGACTTAATATGTCTGGGTTGCAGAGTGAATAAATAATTTTAATCATTTTTACTAAGTCAAGTCTTATATTGCCAGTCATGGGAGAGGTCTGGACATCACATTAATTGTAGCAGAAGAGAAAGATCCCTTTGGGTTTACATGTACTTTGTTTCAACACAAGGCTAATAACCAGCAAGTTAACAGCAAAGATTTAAAGGGAACAGCAATGAATTGTTTGCTGTTACTCTGCAGTGCTTTAGAGAGACAGCACAGGTGAAAAGCAGAGCAGCATGAACTAGTTATAAAGGAAATTAAGAATATTGCAAAGCAGGCAAAAGACTTCACTACAGGTGATTTTGAGCAGCTTCAGAATAGGAAGTGGTGACTTAGAAAGGTTGCCCTCCATCTCCAAAGCAGTGCCTAGCTATGGAAAGAAAACGCTTTGCCATACGAAGATAAGGATGAGGAACTTTGAGACTGTGCTCAAAAAATGGAGATTCATAATACAGATACTCAGAATGAGTTCGCTGAGCTTCATGATCTTTTATGTGAAGGGAACCAGAGTTTTAGTACAGAAACTCCTCTTTTAGAAGGTGATTTGATGATTTTGGAAATAGAAGACAGTATTTTTTAAGGAGAACTTGTCAGAGACTAGACCTGTGGCTATGATTTCACCAACCTATAAGCTGGTAGAAGTACAGGGACAAATGTCCATTGATCAAAGACTAAGAACAAGCAGACTCTGACACAGAGAGTAGTTCAAGCCCAAAACAGCTTGATTTGTGACAAGACCTCTGGTTTTGCAGCTGGACCATCAGGAGTCTTTGTTCCACGTTTTAGAATGGGGAGTCCTCAGCACCAAGAACAGGGTAATTTCTGGACCCCGAGAATGCCAAATGCCACTTCCTTTCAAAGGATAAAGATTTTTTTATTTTTTTAGCACCGCTACAACAGGCATGTTGCAATCCATTACTATTTGTGAAACAGCAAGGGCATTGCTAGATGAGCAGAACAGAAGTGGCTTTTGTAATCTTTTGTATGCAGAATCTGGTACAGAGCAAGGCAGAAAGTTCATCTTCAGCCCCCTAGCCTATCTTCCACAGATGGGTATTAAACAGCAGTACCTCAAAAGCTAATGGTGAAGATCCAGAGGGATCAGATGAGGGACCTTGTCCTGTGTCAATAGTGGATATTAAAACATTAGATTTAGTAGCTAAAAAAACTGGTCAGTTAAAAAAAGGTGATTTAATTTCTTTGTATGCTAGGCAATTTGAAAGTAATAGTTGTATGTTTCAATTGGACGATAGAGACCATTTAAAGGCTTTGGAGTTAACTGTGTATCCTTTTGGGGGTATGCCATCCTGACCAGATTTTCAGTCAGGAGCTAAGGATTTTGTTGACACTAGGCAAAAGGGAACAGATTTTATACTGGGACAGGCAGGGATTAAACAGTTAGGCATGAGGAGGCTCATCTTTCTTTTCTTTAATATTTGCTATCATCAAAAGTTAGCTGCAGCCTGGGATAGCACTAACATACAAGGAGATGTCAGTTGTCCTCAGTATGTGGATTTATTAGTTAATAATTTGTTGTCAAAAAGAAGGTAGATTTGCACATGAACAAAGGATCAATACTGAACCAGGCACTGGAGCTGATGACTAAAGCTGTTGAGAAAATAGCTGAAGAGACTGCAGTCAACAAGGGGTAAGAGCAGAAAGCTTCCTGTAGCTATAGGTGGTGTCCAGGTTGAAGAACCCAGCTGTGCCCCTGCAACCAAAACCTCAACAGTGGAGCAGAGGTTTGACCCCTCTCAGTCTCGAGGAAATGCTAACAGTTAGCCCCTGTGCAGGCCCTTTCCAAGGTTTAAAAAACAGGAGTTGGGGGCACAGAAACTCTTTCATCCACCTAATCAAATCCTTTGGCTTGCCGAATCCCTTCCTTCATGAAATCGAGATTCAAAATCTCCTCAAAAAGAACAGGAGTACTTATGGCACCTTAGAGACTAACAAATTTATTTGAGCATAAGCTTTCGTGGGCTACAGCCCACTTCTTCAGATGCATGGAATGGAACATATATTGAGGGGATATATATACACATACAGAGAGCATGAAAAGGTGGGAGTTGCCCTACCAACTCTAAGAGGCCAATTCACTAAGGAAAAAAAACCAAAAAACTTTTGAAGTGATAGTCAAGATAGCCCAGTACAGACAGTTTTTAACAAGTGTGAGAATACTTACAAGGGGAGATAGATTCAATGTTTGTAATGGCTCAGCCATTCCCAGTCCCTGTTTAAACCTAAGGTGATTGTATCTAGTTTGCATATCAATTCCAGCTCAGCAGTTTCTCCTTGGAGTCTGTTTTTGAAGCTTTTCTGTTGCAAAATTGCCACCCACAGGTCTGTCATTGAATGACCAGACAAGTTAAAGTGTTCTCCTACTGATTTTTGAGTGTTATGATTCCTGATGTCAGACTTGTGTCCATTAACTCTTTTGCATAGAGACTGTCCGGTTTGGCCAATGTACATGGCAGAGGGGCATTGCCAGGTTTAAACAGGGACTGGGAATGGTTGAGCCATTAAAAGGGGAGATAGATTGAATGTTTGTAAATATTCTCACGCTTCTTATCAAACTGTCTGTACTGGCCTATCTTGATTATCACTTCAAAAGTTTGTTTTTTTTCCCTTAGTTAATTGGCCTCTTGGAGTTGGTAGGGCAACTCCCACCTTTACATGATCTCTGTATGTGCATATATATCTCCTCAATATATGTTCCATTCCATGCATCTGAAGAAGTGGGCTGTAGCCCCTGAAAGCTTATGCTCAAATAAATTTGTTAGTCTCTAAGGTGCCACAAGTACTCCTGTTCTTTTTGCGGATACAAACTAACACGGCTGCTACTCTGAAACATGTCAAAATCTCCTCAGTCATTTTCAGGGGAAGTCATGGGAGCCCATGAGTTCCTATCCAATATGATTAATTGAATCAATGGGATAATATGGAGGCAAAAATTTGCATAATGTATGATGCTTTTGTAACTCAAGGGAAGGAACTGATGCGGTTACACAGGCAATTCGATTCTGATGAGGTTGAGTCCAAAGAAATTCAAAGAAGAAATCCAGTAGCTGCCTCCTCTCTAAGGGAATGTGATGCCTGATTTTCTGAATCGGTTTATCAGGCCCCTGAGTCCAAAAACCAGGTAAAGCAGGGGAGAGGATACACATTCACCAGATGGCACCAGACCCCACTGTAACATGTATAGGTCTCCTTATGTACAGACCGTGCAAGAACACAAACTGTATCAGCTCTCATAAGGGTCCATTATGTAATGTTTATTGTTGATAGAGAGGCAAAGTCATCTAAATTATATGACACTCATCCAGCCATGCCACCCTTGACAGGAAGAGGAGTCATGTCTCCTGAGACTTTTACAAAACAAGGCTGTCGCATCCACTGATAGTCTGCAGGAGACTTATGCAGGCCTCATGTGTTTGCTCTGGCTAAGATACCAGAACCATGCAACCCATTGGGAGTATATTTTCTTGTTTGTTAGACCAGGTAAAAAATGGTGAGAAAGAATCTCTTGTGATTTCAGAATTACATGGGCCATGTGCCTAATAGTTATGCACAGCTGGAAGATTATGTAGTTTACTGTAATTTGACTCTGTGGATATGTCTACACTGCAGTTAGACACCCGTGGCTAGCCTGTGCCAGCTGACTTGGACTCAAGGGGCTAAGGGACTGTTTAATTGCAGTGTAGCCATTCAGTCTCGGTCAGCCTGACCTCTGAGACCTTCCCACCTCTCAGAATCCCAGAACCCAGGCTACAGATTGAGCACCACAATTAAACAGCCCCTTAGTCTGAGCCCCATGAGCCTGAGTCAGCTGGCACATGCCAACTGTGGGTTGTTAATTGCAGTGTAGGCATGCCCTGTTTGGGTGTGCAAATCTGTTATGTTCTGGGGTGCAATCCAGACCAGCGAAGGGTTATGTCACAGCCTGCCATGTAACCCTGAGTGCCTCAAAATACTCTGCTACTGTAATCCTCTTGTCTGGATGCTTCCATACAGCATACAAGCATGCTCCGGATGTCTTTAAGCAGATCTGACTCAGCAATTCTGATTCCAGTGGCCGGCTTGTCATGCCACCGCTGCACCCTGGCCTCCACCAAATTTGATAACACTTAGCAAGATCGCCCAACACCCCCCAGTCCCAAATTTTCCCAAGCTGTGTGTTCTGCAATATCCAGCCCTCTCCTGGACTATTCAGATAGAGATTAAGGTATGCTTGTTCCTTTAAAGATATAATACGCAGAAGCTTGCCACATTAATTGATTAACTTTATATCAAACAGCACCACAGGGTTGGTTTAGATTAAAAATAAAACAACCTTACTAACAAATGGAGATGGGATTTTAAGTGAGATCAAGTATAGAAGAGTTAGAAATGATTACAAGCAAATTAAAGTAAAAATGATTTCTAGAGGCTAAGACTTAATAAAATAAGCTACAGCCTTTCTTCAAGGTAGTTTCTTTACCAAGCTACCTTCTAGCAAGATGGCTGACCAATGTCCTCCAATCAAGAGCTCACAATGTCCAAAGTGCTTGGTTCTTTTGTCTCCTTAGGTGAAAGATCACTTGGGGTTCTCTTCTCCTCTCTTTTACAGTCCAGTGAACATTTGAATTGGATTATTCTGAAGGTTACAACCCTCACCTCCCATGTAAAGTTCATTCAAGCTGTGAAAAAGATAACATAGAACTTCCTGGTGAAGGAAGTTTCATGCTGTTTTTTCCCCTGCAGGTGTTTGCGAAAATGCAAATTTATCTGTTTCCTACAATCTCCTCCCCCTGCTGTCTTCTTCATGGCCCTGTGTACCTTCTCTGTAATTTGCATTCTCATTCTCTTAATGTGCCTTGGAGATGCCTTCCAGGTGGCATAACTATATTCCTTTATCTAGGGAGGAGTAACTTTAGCCCTGCTTAGCAGACACACTTTGATAACATAATTTCCCATGTTTGTTATCTTGAATTTGTCACCAGTACACATCATTCAATAATATTAAAGATCAGTATGTTATTAGCTTTTGATTGATATTTTCCATGACACTTTTTACACAGAGGTTATGACAGTGAGTTAGGTACACTGAACTGGTCAGAACAGCTGAAACTCACTACTAGATACCAGCATTCCCCTTGCCCTCTTGCACTGTGATGCTATTAGAGTCACAAACTTCTTAGCAGCATTTTTACCCTTCTGGCTTAGAAGTGATTTTACCTCTACTGATGGCTCCATGGTAAAACGCTCTGTGTTAGTGTTTTATATAGTGAAGTTACCCATTTATTTACAAAAGCTCCTTTGGTTAAAAAGGTTAAGGCTTACAGTGGAACTAATCCATTTCCCATCCAAAATCTGAAAGTTGATTTGTTGTCTAAGTAAGGAGCAGCAGGAAAAAGATCAGTAGATGTGTAATCAGATTACAGTAAAACACATCCAGAACCTGTGACCTCCTTAGAGGAAAAGGTTCAGACTGTTATTCCAGATAGAAGAGAACCAAAAAGCAGGATCATGTTTTGAGTTGGACTAGTCAACAAACACATGCATTAATGTGCCCAAGAGCTGGGGTAAGAGATTGGATTAGGAATAATCTTTGGTCTGTAATTTACCCCTCAAATGCTTTGAAGAATTTTTTTTAATTGTTCAGATTTAAATGTACACCAAAAATGATATTTTTCTTTGAGTGATGTCTATTGCTCTAAAAAGAAAGCTTATTTATTTGGTTCATCAGAGAACTGAGAAGACCATCCAATGATTGTCCACTTTAGGATGGTGACCCACTACGGGGGAAGACATTCATGAGTACAGCCAGACTTGTCTGGTTTGTGCATCAAAAAATCCAACAGGAAAAAATATGTTTTTTTGAGGCCACAGAGGCTTGAAGATCCATGGAATACTTTTGATTTTGTAAGACCCCTACCAATTACTGAGAAAGAAAAACAATTGTTAGTTGTTATTGATCCTTTTTCTAAAAAGGTGGAAGTTTTCCCAATGTGAACAAACACCTAACGTTTTGGTGGAACTTGTGTATTGTCGCTGGAAATTACCAGTAGATTCAGACCAAAGGACCTTCTTTTTCACCAGAGATGTTTTGAATCCTGTAAGACTCTGTCAGGAGTCAGACAGCAACTTAACATCCCTTACCATCCTCAGTCATCTGGGCTGGTGGAACAAACAAATTGTACCATCAAAATAATGTTGATGAAATTAGTGGAACTGAATGGAAAAAAATGGGGTATGTTAGTGTCTATAATTCTGATGGCTTTGTGAGCTACTCCAGTAACTTTTATTGATTGTTCTGCATTTAAAATGACTGGAAAGGAAATTAGGCTTCCTAAATATTTAATGTAGTAAGTCCAACTCAAATTGAGGTAGTAAAAATGGATGTTTATTCTCACTTTACCTATATTAACTACTAAAGATAAAAAAAAATAGGTGATTCTTCCAAAATAATTGGAAGAAAGCCCTAATCTCCATTATGAGCTAGTGGAATTAACAGAACTGCTTTTTGCAGACTGGAAAAGAATATTCCTGCTCTTCAATGATCCTAAGGGGTGAGTTTGCAAAATGTGTGTCTTGGGAAAATGCACAAGTTCTGACTAATGGTATTGCTTATGGTACTTGGGAGAATCAGATGCAGTTTGTAAATTCTGTTAAAGATGGAATGCTAACTTTAATCAATTAGAACTCAAGGATGAAGGAGAAATAAAACTTGTATTCAAACTAGGCCTTCATATCTTGCTTAAATAGTAAATATTTGATTTTGGGTAAAGGTCACATTGCCTTTAGTTGAATATGATTATAACAGAGGAAAACAATTTCTCCTCAAATGGACAAAGGTCCAGATAGTGGTTATATATCCACTTCAGTCCCTGGAGTATTAATTAATCAGGTTCAATTTATGCATGTTTCAATGGTTTTACATTTTTCTAGTTGGAAGATAGTAGAATTTTCCTATTACAAGAATACCAAAGTAGCCTCATTCTTTTCAGTATTTGTTGTCGATAAAATAACTATTTATCAGCAATGAGTTTAAAATATGTCAAATTTGAGACTTGATCACAATCTCGATTCTTCTAAAAAATATCAAGGAGAAAGGGCTGAATGTCTTAAAATGTGAAATTGTCTATTGGGGCGATTAGGAATTTGTGATTAATGACACCTCATCCTAACCATAATTCTTATTATTTAAATAAATATGTGCGCTGTGTCTACATCATTTGTGTCTTTTATGGCTTCACCACCAGTATTTGGCTTAGACACAGATATGTTTACTAATACAGCAATTACTCAGTCTATAGACCATCTCCAAGAAGATCTCTTTAAGGAAAGGTTGAGTATCCCTCTGGTCTGTACAGCATTATGAGAGACAAATATGAAAACCTCTGCAAATTGCCTGTTGCTCTGTAGAAGGGCTCCAGTACATCTATCACTGTGATACACTTAAAGAACTCACACCAATCTGTGGCCAAGAGGAGTGGACGTAACCCTAGGTCATGTTATAAACACGTTTGAGTAAAAACTGGTTTTGACAAGTGTAAATAAGATGTTAATGCTTTGGAAAATGCTATCTATATTGATAGTTATGGCATTCAGGCAGATATTAATTAAGATAAGGCTTAATGTTAAATACACAATGGGAAAGCAGAAAATATTTAGTAATGGCAGTGGAGGGATAGATATGGCAAAAGTTGGATTTAATGTTAATTAAGAGGCAAGATTATTAAAGGGCAGTACACTAATTTCAAATTAGGTGCATCCATCCACCATCAAGGTAACATTACAGAAAGTATTTATACCCATTTGCCTCATTCAGGAATTGCTTACCATTGAATGAAATGTTTCATCCTAGAACGTGAGTATAAATGCAGTGTATGGTTATATTTTAATTCCTGTATTTAATATAAAATCTGACAGTCTTTAATTTTATCACTCATTGAGACATTCATGGTCCTCTACAAAATTAAATTTTATATATCCACCTGGGAGGCTGCAACCTGAAAGAATTCAGTTTGGTATTATTCCTTATTTTTAAACTATTAATTGGGAACAAATAAATCAAAGGCTGTAAGTGGTCAGGACACTCACCTGGGATGTGAGAAACCCAAGTTATTCTTGGCTATTCTGGGGTTATTGGCTATTTTGGGATATCTTTCTCTCTCTCTTCCCAGAAATTTTCTCCTGGACTTTAGGAAAGTTTCAGTGAAACTGGTATGTTCCCCCCAAAGAGTTTCAGTTTCAATGAATTGGCATTTTCTGGAGAAAAAAAAACATGTCATCAAAAAATTCTTGGCCAGCTATAGTTATATATTTGAAATATCTTAAAATTTCAGTGGATTGTCAAACATTTTGATATAGTTGGATATAGATGATTTTCCATTGCCTTGCACCTTGAGAAGTTATTTTCAACTTTATAAAGCAGATTTTAAAAGCTACATTTTTATATAATAGCATTTTATATTCATTCTGTCTAGGTGTAAATATCATTAATAGTAGTACTAATAAGGTAGTATTTATTTTATTGTATTACTTTGTAGCTACCATTCTCTATGATGTGCTAATCATGTCTACTGAAACTATAGCCTTACAGGCTGCTTAGAAATTACTTCAATTTACAGTCATCCTTAAAACCTTGTAATCCCTTTTTTCTAATTCATGTCCGGCATCACTTTAGACAAGCAAAAGAAAGATGAGATTTAGTGGCAAAGTTTTGACTTTCGCAATTAAAAGGCCGAAAGTCAGAGGAGCCAGTGAAGATCCTACAACATTGTGGCTATGTTTTAGGACTCCAAAGTCCATAGGTTTTGTCTCATGAAATTCGTAAAATCATAAATTTTATAAGCATGTTTTAAGTGGCTCATAAAAAAGAAGGCAAAACCTCCCTTTAGAATTTTGGGGGAGACATGGAGTACTCCTGTCTATAAACAAATCATTTCATAGCCAGCTTTTTAAGTGTCTCCTTGAGAATAGATACAATTTCGGTGATGTGCCAGGAGAAGGCACTGAAATCCCCCAAGAATTACCGTCTGCTGACGACTTCAGTTGCAAATGGAATGTCGCTCTATAGAAGTGAAATTGTCACTTTTTTTTTTTTAAGCAAAGAGAAGATATTGGAAAAGGCATAGTTACACCAAAGGAATGTGTGTAGCGATGCAAATTGACTGCCTGAAACAAACCCAAAGAAAAGTGTGTTATAACGATTAACAGATGGCTCAGGCAGTGGTGCTATAAGGAGGGCTTTGAGATGTACGGTCATTGGGAAGCATTTACGGACAGACAACTGTTCTCTCGGGATGGACTTCACCTAAGTAAGGAGGGAAATAGACTTCTAGGATGGAAAAATCTTAACCTTTTTATTACTGACCTTGGCACAAAGAGCGGGAATGTTCTAATAAAGTTTGCGGATGACACAAAGCGGGGGTATTGCTAACACGGAGAAGGACGGGATACAATCAGGAAGATCTGGACCACCTTGTAAAGCGAGTATAGTAATTAGGATGAAATATAATAGTGAAAAGTGCAAGATCATGCACTTAGGGATAATAATAAGATTTTAGATATACATTGGGGACGCATCCGTTGGAAGCAACAGAGGAGAGAAGGACCTTGGGGTATGGTTGATAGCAGGATGTCTATGAGCGCGCAATGCGATATGGCCGTTAAAAAAGCAATGTGGTTTTAGGATGCACCAGGCGAGGTATTTCCAGCAAGGATAGGAGGTGTTACTACCAGTTATATAGGACGCTGGTGAGACCCCACCTGGAATATTGTGTCAGTTCTGGTGTCCAGTTTAAGAAAGATGAATTCAAACTGGAACAGGTTCAGAGAGGGCTACTAGGGTAGGGTAAGGCGAGATGATCCGAGAATGGAAAACCTGCCTTATCAAAGGAGACTCAAAGAGCTTGGCTTGTTAGCTAGCCAAAAGAAGGCTCCGGGGGGATATGCTGCTCCTATATAAAATATATCAGGGGGATTAACGTTAGGGAGGGAGAGGAATTATTTAAGTTTAGTACTAATGTAGGCACAAGGACAAATGGTACAAACTGTGATTTAGAAGTTTAGACTTGAAATTAGACGAAGGTTTCTAACCATTAGGGAGTGAAGTTCTGAACAGCCTTCCGAGGGAAGTAGTGGGGCAAAAGACTTATCTGGCTTTAAGACTAAGCTTGTAGTTATGGAGGGATGATATGATGGATAGTTTAATTTGGGCAATTGATCTTGGATTATCAGCAGATAAGTTGCTTAATGGTCTTGAGGGATGTTGGATGGGATGGGATCTGAGTTACTGCAGAGAATTCTTTCCTGGGTGCTGGTTGGTGAGTCTTGCCTACTGCTCAGGGTTAGCTGATCGCCATATTTGGGGTCGGAAGGAATTTTCCTCCAGGGCGGATTGGCAGGGGCCTGGAGGTTTTTCC
>NC_133770.1:112493366-112650047 GCF_003597395.2 Chelonoidis abingdonii
TAGCTCGCCGACCTCATTAAGAGCTTTAAACTAGGAAGTTGGGGGAAATGGTTGGGAGATGTCCAGGAGATCTCACGCCAGAATTTACCTGGAGAGGAAGTAAACAAAGTGAGAGAGGATACGCTTGTGGACCAAAGAATTGACCCAAGGAGGAAAAGCGGTGTAGAAACTAGACTAACGGTGATGCTGGTGGTAGAATGTCTGTGCAACATAGGGTAAAGAATGTCACTGACGCCAAACGCCAAAAATTAAAATGTCTCTACACTAATGCGAGAGAGCCTAGGTAACAAAGGTGGAGGAACTGGGCTACTGGTGCAGGAAGTTGAAACGGATTTTAGGGATAACAGAAACCTGGTGGAATAGTCTGATACTGGAGTACAGGTATTGAAGGCTATGATGCTGTTTAGAAAAGACAGGAAGAAAGGCAAAAGGTGGTGGAGTTGCATTGAACATCAATGACGAGGTTAACTGTAATAAATAAAAAGTGATGGAATGGATAAGACAGAGTCTGTCTGGGCAAAATCACAGTGTGTAAAAGCGCTACTAAGAGCCTCCCACTGAGATAGTGCTTGGGGTGTGCTACAGACCGCCGGGATCTGATTTGGATATGGATAGAGACTCTTTAATGTCATTAATGAAGTGAACACTAGGGGAAATGTGTGATCATGGGAGACTTCAACTTCCCAGATATAGACTGGAGGGCAAGTGCTTGCAAGATAAATAGGGGTCAGATTCTTTCTGGATTTGATAGCGGATGGATTTCTTCACCAAGTAGTTGAAGTACCGACAAGAGGGGATGCCATTTTAGATTTGGTTTGGTGAGCGTGAGGACTCATAGAAGAATGGTGGTAAGGACAACTTGGTTCGAGTGATCATGAGCTGATTCAGTTCAAAACTAGATGGAAGGATAAACAAAGTATAGATCTGGGATTAGAGTTTTTGACTTCTCAAGGGCTAATTTTAAGAGTTAAGGAAATTAGTTAGGGATGGATTGGTGGAGGAACTGTGGATTTAAATGCGGAGAGGCCTGGAATTACTTTAGTCGAAGCTCTGGGAAACTGTCGGAAGCCTGCATCCAAGAGGGAAAAAAAACATGGGCAGGAGTGTAGCCAAGCTGGATTGACAGCATCTTCAGAGAGAGGGATTAGGAAAAAGCAGAAAGCTTACAGGGAGTGGAAGAAAGGCGGGATTAGCAAGGAAGCTACCTTAATGAGGTCAGAACATGTAGGGACAAAGTGAGGAAGGCTAAAGCCATGTAGACTGGCCTCTCTCTCTTTTTGCCTTCCTCTGCAGCGTGGGGCATGGGTCGCTTGCTGATGGATTCTCTGCAGCTTGAGGTCTTCAAACCACAATTTTTAGGATTTCAATAACTCAGTCATGGGTTAGGGGTTGTTATAAAAGTGGATGGGTAGGGTTCTGTGGCCTGCTTGGTGCAGGAGGTCAGACTAGATGATCATATTGGTCCCTTCTGTCCTACGAGTCTGTGAGTCTGTGTGTTTTAGTATGTAGGGAATTAGTGACTTTTTAAACTTCCCACTGTGATGCTATAAATATGCTGTCTCTAATGCTGCCAAAGCTGATTGACACCCCCTGGTAGGTAACTCCACAATACTCCATGCACCATGAAATTCAATTACACTTAAGAAAATTAGAGTTTAATTACTTGTGTGCACTTCGGATGAGCACACATTCCTTATAAGCATGTGTTTTGCTGAAGTCCTGACTCCCAGACTGAATGAACTAATTCCCTCAGACACTGTACATTTAGTATTAGCTGTGTGTAGGTAGAATTTAATTTAATTGCTGAAGATTCTTTATGCTTCTGGCAAAAATCAGAATACTCTAGTGTCTACTTTCATGGCGAGATCCCTATATAAGTGGTTGCTGCTGACTACAACCAACATATTAGAGACACTGTAGTCATCTGTGCTGTCTGTGCCCAACACCATTTAAAGTTATAATTAAAACTTTCTTCATTTAAGACACACTGCGTCAATTTCTATTTTCTCTTACATTCACCTTGGTGTCTCTGATTCTCTTTGAATCCTTCTTGAATTGTGGACACCAACACTGGACAGAGTATTCCAACAGTGGTAACATCAGTGCCAAATGCAGAGGTAAAATAACCTGTCTATTTCTTCTTGAGATTCCTCTATTTCTGAATCAGAGGATTGCATTAGATCTGATGGCCACAGCATTACACTGGGAGCTCATGACCCCTAAATCTTTCCTTGCTTCCGAAGACAGTCCCCCATCCTGTAAGTACAGCTCAGTCTTTGTTTCTAAATGTATATGTTTACATTTAGCAGTATTGAAACACACATTGTTTGCTTGCTCCCTGCTTACCAAAATTTATCAGAGATTATTTTGTTTTCTTACACTTTCTTTTGGAACAGATGAAGACAGGATCCATGGAGTTGGATTTACAATTAGAACGTCTTTCCTGAAACAACTTCCTGACCACCCTGTTGGCCTGAATGAACGGCTCATGAAACTTTGATCCCACCTGAATTTTTTACAACATATCACTGTCATCAGTGCCTATGCCTACACTGACAAACAGAGGAAAGCAAGTAGCAGTTCTACACAACATTTGTCTTTCCACCAAATTGAAGATCTACATTGCAGTGGTTCTAACATCTCTCCTGTATGGATCTGAGACATGGACTCTTTAGAGACGGTACATTAAACAGCTTGAGCAATTTCACATTCCCTCCACTCAATAATGAGCACTCGCTGGCAGGACAGATTGACCAATATTAAGGCCCTTGAGAGAGTAAACACAACCAGAATTGAAGAAATGCTGTTGAAAGCACAACTCTCCCAGAAGAAATCTTGTATAGGGGAGCTGAGGCAGGGGAAAAGAAAGCAGAGTGATCTGTATAAGCACTTCAAAGGTAACCTGAAGAACAATCTCAAAGAAGTCGAGCAAATGGCTCAGAACAGGGCTCATTGGTGGTCTCTGACAAGATCAGCATGCAACAGGTTTGAGCGGGATCGACAAAATTGTCTCCAGGCTGCACGTGAAAGGCTCCACAGAGTACACCAGCTAATGTCAGAAATACGGACTTCCCATGCCTTCAGTGAGGCCAACTCTGTATAATAGGATTTGGACTCCAGAATCATATACATAGCCATAGATGGGAATTGTGACAATATTGTTATGATCATCAGTGATGGACTACCAAAAATCAATTTAATGTGTGTCAAGTTAATTTTATATCATTCTATTTATATAATCAAAATTTGTGTGGTACCAAGTCAAACACCTTACAGACGTCTATGTATATTATATCAACACAATTACCTTTATCAACCAAACTAGCAATCTCATCAAAAATATATCAAGTTAGTTTGACAAGATCTCTTTTCCATAAACCCATGTTGACAGACATTAATTACATTACTCTCTTTAATTTTTTATTAATCGAGTCCCGTATCAGTTGCTCCATTATCCTGCCTGGGATCAAGTTCAGACTGACAGGTCTGTAGCTACCTGGATGATCAAGCTTATCCTTTTTAAATATTGGTACAACATTAACTTTCTTCCAGTCTTCTGGAACTACCCCAGTGTCCAAAGATTTATTGAAAATTAATATTAATGATACAGCAAACTCTGCAGCTAACTCTTTTCTAGGTCTTGGATGCAAATTATTTGATCTGCTGACTTAAAAATGTCTAACTTTAGTAGCTGTTATTTAACATGATCCTGAGATATCAGTGGAATAAATATATATAGAGAGAGATATGCCTATATCTCATAGAACTGGAAGGGACCCTGAAAAGTCACTGAGTCCAACCCCTTGCCTTCACTAGGAGGACCAAGTACTGATTTTTGTCCCAGATTCCTAAGTGGCTCCTCAAGCACTGAACTCACAACCCTGGGTTTAGCAGGCCAATATGCAAACCACTGAGCTATCCCTCCCCCCAATTAATGGAAAATGGGTTGTCATCAAATGAGCTTACATCATGTTTTTCTCCCCCCAAATACAACACAGAAATATTTCTTGAACATTTCTGCCTTCTCTGCAATATTATTCATAATTTTAAGATTTCCATCTAGTAATGGATCAATACCATTGTCAAGAATCTTTGCAGAGAGTCCCTGCAATAGACAGGGATGGGAGGGTAGCAGATAGGAAGCATGTGAGACAGTGGAGGATTGCAAGGAGACCCTGGTGTGTGCAATACACTCAGCCTACAGAAACAACCAAGTATGCAACTTCCTGGTATAAACGAGTGCAACTTCATTGTTTTCAGTGGAGCTGCATCCATTTATACCAACAGAGATTTTGCTCCATATGGTCTAATCCTGCTCCCATAGAAGCGTCTGAACTCCATCTTGGGATGTGTTTTGAGCACACTTGCAAAGTGCTTAGCACTCTACTGAAGTCAGTTGGAGTAGATGACCCCCCCAGAACTTTGCCAAAATGCTCAGGGCCTCACAGGCTCAAGCCCTGCAGGAGTTTTGTTGTTGACTTCATGCAACCAAAATATGCCCCAGATTCATGGTCAAGGGCAGGAAAGTAAAATAGCTAAGCGCCAACAGTGCTTGGGAAGATATGTAGTATGCAACATAACATTGTTCATTCCCATGGCTAAAGTGGTGAAGTTACTGAAAAATGCTGTTCTGAACAGAACAGGTAAGGATGGATCCACAAAATATTTATATATTACTGTTCTTGTTTGTGCAGAACCCTGAAAAAAATACACAGAGCCTTTTGGTGGTATTAAAGAAAGGAAAAACCAGACTCATTAAAGAACATGATGAAAGTTCTGGCAAAATGATGTATGGCAATGAAGAGTGATTTGAAGTATTACTGGGATTCTTTACTAAATCTACATGTTTTCTTCCCTCTCAAATTTACCAGGTAATTTTTTTTTAAAAAATGTTTACATTCCAGCTGAGTAAATAACTTCAAATTCTGGAATCAAAGTACTTTATATGGGAGGTTGAAAGTCTGTAGTTAAAACACGGACTCCTTTGAAACATAAAACATTTAATAAAATTACTTAATTCCATTCTGAGCCCATGATTCTGCAAGGTACTTTAGCAAACACCTAATTTTAAGCACATGAAAAATCCCATTACATTTTGTCATATGATTAAGTATCTTTCTGAATCAGGGCCTTAATACTGTTCTTTAAAATTAAAATGGTTAATAACCTTTAATAATAATCAATGTTCCGGAAAATCACATAGATCTAGGTCCTGATCTAATGCCCTTTGAAGTCAGAGTCTTTCCATAGACTTCAGTGTGTACTGGATTGGGGTCAGAGTGAAATACTGCAGGAAACACCTCCATAATAGGGAATGTTCAAAGAAGGACTAATAACTGAATTTAAAGACTAACCAGTTACTGCATATAGTGAAACAAATCACGGGGCCCAGTGGTACTCACATAAGTCGTATTGTGGAATATAAAGACTATTCACATGGAAAAATAGTTACAAAATTGGGCCCCTTCATCCAGTATCGGCCATGCAACTATAAATATCAAGGATATGCAAAGCAGACCAGGTAAAATAGCCATAAAAAAACCCAAAACTTTTTTTGCTATAAACTATAGAGCTTTGAATCCCTCTTTCTCTGACTCAAATTTTAAAACAAACACATACACACACCAAGGAAATATTCAGTTTTTGTTATTTTATTTATTTACATCTCTGTAGCAACTGGTAGGGTTGCCAACCCTCTAGGATTATCCTGGAGTTTTCAGGATTTAAAGAGTAATCTTTAATTAAAGATTGTCACGTGACAAAACCTGCAGGAATATGGTCAAAGTTGGCACCTCTAGCAATTGGGTACCCTAGTCATGGATCAGGACCTCATTGTGATAGACACTGTGCAACTACAAAACTTATGGGAGTAGACCAAAGCACACTAGGGAACTGTTAGTGCCTGGGAGTAAGGACCACATGGACAGTGAGCAATAGGCTCAGGCGGAGTTCATTTGCAAGTCTGCTTGCTGCAAACTAGATGTTCATGTTGACAAGCCATTGGTGACACCATGGCCTGTGTTATACAGAAGGTCAGACTAATTGATCATAATGGTCCTTTTTGGCATATGTATGAACCTATTATTTTTTCTGACCCTATTGAGAGAACTCAGGACATATTTTCTATTGTTACTTTTCATTGTGATGACCTAAATCTAGTGAAAAGGATTTCTTCTTCCACAGTGCCCTGAGCATTTTTAACTGCAAACAATATATGTTAGACTAAAGATTTGCAACTTTAAACTGTCATATGAAGAGCTGGCCCTTTAGGGGCGCTGAGGCTTAGGTGCTCCTATGTCAGGGTTAGTAACCCCCTCAGGTGAAGCGAATGAATGTAGGCATTGTGTGACAAAAGGGAGCATGTGACTAAGAACCAGACGTGCTAGGAGATATCAGGGCAGCTTGTGCTCAGTCAGGAAAGACCACAGGGATAGTAGACTTTGGAAGGGTCCTTTAGAGGTCAGGAACAAAGCTTGGAAAGTATCATGCAGAGCTCATAGGAAGAGTCCTGGGGTGGGAGACAGGGAAGTTTATGTGATGTGACAGATCATCATCTAATTTAGGGTACCAGGGCCAGAAACCCCCAGAAGAGTGGGTGGCTGTGGGGTCTTCTGTCCTTCTTTTCCAGTGGAGGAGACTCATGCAGTTAGGGGAAGTGAGTTAACCCCTAAGATAGCATAGTGAGTCTGTATCATGATGCTTGTGCAAAAGGGAACTGAATTAAAGTTGCACAGGCAACTTTAATTCTGGCATTTCCTAACTTTTTAGTGCTTGAGATTGAAACCTTAATACTGTTCTTTCAGTGTAGGTTTACTTTGTCTGTTTGTAATTTCCTAGTTTTTTCAGAAAACAAACTGACTCCCCTCACACCCAGATTCTATTAGGTGGCATCTTACTGACACCCGCATGGCTAATCAAAAGGGCTGGATCCTCTAGAATCACCACACAGACCTCTGGCACTTGAGCTAATGGAGGACTTCACTGGAAGCTGATACCTGTTTGTCACTTTTAAAATCAGGCCATTTATTTAGTTGCCTAAATATGGAGTCAGGAGCCTAATTTTATCCATGCAACTTTTGAAAATCTTGCTCTGCATTTTTTGGAGAGGAGGAGGAGGGGAAATCCTTGAATTTTGTGATTATGTTTCATTGATATAAACAACCTGATTCTTCACTGGGTTATTAAGTGTTTATGGCGTAAATCCACTACTTGCTTTTAATGGAGTTACAGTGATGTACAACTAGAGTAGAGAAGAGACGAATCAGGCCCCATACCATTAATTCACTATATATCCCTTGGCAACCACTTTCCCCAATACAACAGGGTTTTGTGTGTTTGTTACCCCACTGCCCTCTAATGAGATGGATGTTAGCTCCATAACACCACCCAGACTGCTAGCCACTGAAGCATTTTGCTCTGGGCTATGCCATCCTTGTTTTCACCTTGCAAATTAACAATTAGTGCACCCCAGTCCCTGAGTCCCCTTGAAACATTCCCCTATGATACGCAGCCCCTGACTTAGCTACTGCAAAAATCCCAGAATCTCTGCCCCTAAAAGAACAGTGTACCCCAGTTTACAAGTTTTACCTTAAATCATCGCTCCAGTGCAACACATAGCATTTGTGAGCACTTATAATAAAACAAAATAAAGGGTTGGTTTTTTTAAAAAGAAAAATAGGGGTTCCTCTAGGAACAAGAGTGAGCGATGGAATCAAATGGTTACAATACAAAACAAAATCATAAAATGCAAATTAGGGCCTACACTTATTAACAGTTGCCTTTCCTGTCTAGGTAGGTTTCCCACCAAAGTTCAGTATATTGTAGGGCTGGCTAGTTTCATGGGAACCAAGAACCGATTTTTCATTAAACATCCATACTACACAAGACACTTTCTTGGTGAAAGGATCTAGTGTATCTTTCTCCATTCTGTGGTATACCGAAACAGTCTCTATCAGTAGTGCTGGTCACAGCTCCCATTGGCTGGGAACGGTGAACTGTGGCCACTGGGAGCTGCGGGGGGCCATGCCTGTGGACAGGTCAACATCTGCAAAATGTCTCATGGCCCACAAGCAGTTTATCCTGATGGGTCGCATGCAACCCGCAGGCCACAGGTCTATATTCGTAGGTGGGATGATTCTCTGTCTCTTGTGAGGCAGTTTTGATTGTTTGAAGTGATCTCTAGTGGTTTTACTTTGAAAGTCTTGGGATGGAGCGAAGCTAGATGTAAGCCTTGCATCACTTCACCAGTCAATCCGACTGAAGTACAGCTCCCACTTGCCTGAATAGGCAATTGCTGAAACACCTCTCTCAATGATTATAAATCTTGACAAGTTACAAAGTTTCTGTCTAACAACTTACATGTTATTCTTTAAGAATAAATATCCTGCAAAGCAAGTTTGGTGTACAGAGTTTGTTGTCAGGTCTTAGGTGAGAGTTGTTTGCAAAGTACAGGGGACCCTGTGGCAAAGAGTTTCTATGTCAGCTTTATGTGTAGCACTGTTGATCTATCTGTTGTGCATGATACATACCATACGTGGAAAAGTTGGAAATTGACTTTTTGAAAAATCTCTATTAAGCACAGTATAATTTAAAGGAGTGAGATTTAAATATATGTCCCCTTATATGGGGCTTAGTGGTATAGAAAGCCTAACTGGGCGAATTAACAGCTGAGAAATGTGCTGATCCTTTTCAGTCTATTTATTCTGGGTTAGAACACAGTCTCTTTTCTGCACATTACCAATATACCACAAAACCTGTTTTCAAAACTGCCTATCCTCAAACCAACTGCCACCTTGACCTAACGAAATGTGCTTTTCCAATCCTTCCTAGTTGCCTAGCAACTTCCTCCTGCCATTGTCTCATTTACATACAATTTCATTGCCATTATTATCATGACATGCATCACTAAGCTAAGAAGGACTTAATAAATGTTAACCATTTAATGGTTAGATTGTTATATAATGCTGGTTTATACACTTCTGCTGCCTTTCACTGTTTGTTTCTGTGAAAGTATCCAGGTCATTAGTTTTCAAATTAATTTGAAGGTGATTTATATGAGATTTTGGAAAATTGATTAATGCTACATGTATGTGGCAAATTCTCAAAATTAAGAAATTTAGGAATGAACAGCATTTAGTCCTTATTTCTCTAAGCTAACCCTTCCTCTTTCTTTGTCGGCCCTGAAAAATCTCACCAACCAAGTTGCTGCAGTGCTCCAGAATACACCATTGCAACTGTACCAGAAAGTACACTGGAATAACAACATTAGCTAATAGGCAGTTTTTTATTCTGTTGGATAACACAGACAATATGAAAAGGTTATTTCATAGCCTTCCTGAAACTTTGTGGGACCCAATTAAATTTTCTGGCAATGAAATGCATAGAACTGATTGCAGTATATCAGATGCAGTTGCCCCAGCATCATACTGGGAGTGACTATTGTTTCTCCACTTCATAATGCAAATCTTTTACCGTAACCCCAAATTTAATTGGCCTTTGACTAACATAACTCATTGCAAACTCATGTTTAATTTATTGCTTATTGTCACTGTGACGGGTTCTCCTCTGGGGTGCCACCTGGAACTGGGGTATCACTGAGCCCCATAGCCCACCAGCCTGGGCTCCCTATCACACTGTACTGCACTCCAGCTTTCACTTTCAACAGCATATATACAGGTAGGGGCACACCAGCTGCACTTACATGCAGGCTCTCTGACCAGCCCTTACATAGGAAGGCTACAGTTAAGGCAACTCCCAACTCCACGTGTGTGTACCCCTCTGGAGTATAAACCCAAAATTATACAGGCTTGTGCTGCACAGGAAACCGTACAGCATAAGCTCATAAAATCCACCCCCTCTCTCAAGGTGGAGAGGAATATGCAACAGCCTTTTCCCCTGAGTTATGATTCCCACACATTTCACTCCAACTCACTAGTTTAGATAATGCAAAAACAAGATTATTAATCACAGAAGGTAGATTTTAAGTGATTATAAGTGATAGGTAATCTGCTTTGATCTATTTGCTAGCAACTAAACAAAAACGCAAACTAAGCTTAATATACGAAATAGAGTAGATATGAATATCAGAACCTCAATCTAAGAGATGATACAAGCAGGCTGAAGATTATTAAGGAGCAAGCTGCACTTGCTTTACAGCTTGGAATACCCAGCGTTTTCATTCACAGGCTAAAAATCCCTTTAGCCTGGGTCCAGCACTTCCCCCAGTTCACTCTCTGTTCCTCAAGTGTTTCCAGTAGTCTTCTTGGGTGGGGACTGAAGAACTACAGATGATGTCATTCCCTCCCTTATATAGCTTTTGCATAGGGTGGGAACTCTTTGCTCCCAAAGCGTGGTTCCCAGACCAGTCTCTGGAAAAATACTGACATCCCAAGATGGAGTCCAGAGACATGTGGTCTCATCACATGTCCTTGTAGAGTCATAGAAGCCATTACTCAAAGGCTGTCTGTAGTATTCTCAGGAAGACTCCCCAGGTGGGAGATAAGCTTCTCCTAAAGCCTATTGTTTTTTCCTAAAGGCCCATTGCCCTGAATAGGCCTTCCCTACCCTCTCTCTAGACTGAGAGCATCTTGTCTAGTGGGAGTCACCCAGGTGTAACTACATTTGAAATACAGATGCTTAGTCAATATTCTTAACTTCAGATACAAAAGTGATACATACATAGAAATAGGATAATCATATTCAGCAAATCATAACTTTTCCAATGACACCTCACATTATAATTATGTCATACTAATATCATAATATCTCTAGGAAGAATATGGGGTGCAATGTTACAGTCAAACCTAAGTCTTTTCAGTATTATTGCTTTCCAGGTCATTTCCTACCATTAAATATCTACTCTTTGGATTTCTTTTCCTTGGATGTATTAGCTGTTATTTTACCCAATGAATATTCATGTTCTTATGTTAGGACTATTTTTAACATTGCTAGGTTCCTTTGTTTTATTTTTCTTTCCTCAGCGGTGTTTGCAGCTTCTCCCCATTTATTAATGATAATAAAGAAGACTGGAAGTTCTGCCTTATGCTTTCTATATGCCTTACAAGTCAGAAATTCACACTCTTTACACTAGGTTTCCCAATTTATTTTCCCCGTTAAGAACCCTGAAAATGTTGTATTGGTTTCATGCTGTAGTCTGCCGAGAAAATTGTGGGACTGAGGACAGAGCAAGAAACCATAGCTGATTTTGGGTGTTCTTGGAAGAGATGCTAGGGGCTGTTGTGAGCTGTGGCAAAAGGAAGGATAGTTGAGGTTGATGGCTGAAGTTGGTGGAGGTTATTAGGGGGTGCTGGGCAGGCTGTTCTGAGGGTAATGGTTTATGGTGTCTGTTGCTCATGTGGACAGCTGCGGGCATTGCGAAGTGGTCTAGGTGGATGGGTGACGTGAGCTGGTGGAGACACTGTGTGGCGGGGCAGGCTGGGCAAGGTGAACAAGGTAGGGATTGACCAAGCTCTGGGTGAGAGGGCCGAAAAGAGGGAGATGGTGTAGCAGTTGATCTGGTCACTGGACAAATGAGGCCATCCTCTGCCCTGATCATCTCCTGGTTCCCACTTCACTCTATTCCCTGCTGCAGTGAGGCAGAGCCAAGCACTGGTGCTGGTAAGTAGAAGGGGAAAGTGCTATAGGAGTGGTAGAAGGAGACAGAGTAGAAGCAAAGGGGAAGGTGAGGCAGGAAGTTCCTCCTTCACTCCTTCTGCATCCTAGTACATGAGGAACTTCCCTCATTTTATACTTGTTTTGTTTCTCAGTCTATGGAGTATGACTCATCAGGGATCCCACAGGTTGAGAAATTCTCCTTCAGATATTAGATCTCTTGCAGTAGGTTTCTAAATAGCTCCTCCTATGGATTTGTGTATCAAGGACAGCTCAAATCAAAGACAGAACTCCAGCATCAAATAAGTTCTCCTGCAGTTATGCAGCCAAGAGACTAAAAATTAATTAAAAAAAAAGTATGCAGGCGGACAGGTGCTAAGTTGTACTCAAATAACAGCCTCTTGTGGATTCACAGGCAAAGCATTCACATTTTGTTTCAAAGGCCATTTGCACTGAGGAAAATCTGTCTATATATCAGAGAGCTATTTTTCTTATTTGTGGCTTGTTTGAATTTCACTTGATTTTAATGCACCTTGGCTGTTCCTTTTTCCTATACAGAGAATTAAGAGGGAGAAAACAAGTGATGACAATTTGTTAATGTAGTGAAGTTTGAATTAAGTTGCTAAAAAAAAATATATAACCTCATTGCATAAAAAAATATTGGAATGAGCACTTGGTCTTTGTCACACAACCCAGGCAATCAATTCCAAAGCTGCTGAAATAAATGAAAATTTCAGCCTGCTGTCAGGCTATAAACTGATTCTGACAGAGTCAGGGATCATATAGTAGGGGGAATGGTTGCCTACTTCTTGATTTTAGTAAACCCCATCTGCAGTATGACTCAAATTAGCATGAAGAGTGTGACTGGCCCCTGGAGACAGAGAGAGGCAAATCCTGGTTTGTGTTCTGTGAGCACTGGAATGTTGATAAATAAGTCACAAAAATGAATGTTATAGCATTTACTAGGTTTAGAGACCCAGGTTGAACAGCTGGGATATCACAGAGGAACGGTGTGCTAGTGAGATGTGAGCTAAGTAGAGGTCTGATTACAGTATGAAGATATTGTTATTTAATTGTCTGTCACTGAACTGAATACAGATCCTGCAAGCTGTGGAGTATCTACTGCAAGGAGCTGAACACCTTGGGTTCTGGACTTTGTATGGAGATAGACCTGTCTCATAGAGCTGCAAGGGAACTTGAAAGGTCATCAAGTCCAAGTCTCCTGCCTTCACATCAGGGGCAAGTACCAACCCTGACAGATTTTTGCTCCAGATCCCTAAATAGCCCCCTCAAGGATTGAACTCTTAACTGTGGGTTGAGCAAGCCAGTGCTCAAACCAGTGAGCTTTCCCTCCCCCCTTCATTGATGCCAATGTGTCCTTTGAGTTGGGGGTGCTCTGCACCTCATTGCAGGTGCTTAGCACCATGCAGAATAGATCTTTCTTGAAAGTGGTTTCTTGATGCTTAGATGTATATTTTGAAAGGACAGGGACAACCATGAGAGAGATTAATCTAAGCATTTACTGTGCCTCAGGAAGGAAAGCAGCCAAAAGTCCTGATGGCTGCACAATGGTAGATTTTGTCTGTGAAACAACTGACCAGAGTAGTACACGTTAATGTCTAAACAAACTCTCTCTTCTTATCTGTTTGTTCATTCTCCAGTAGCATAATGCATGGTATTCAATCTCATTGTGAATAAATTACAGTTTAAGAATAGCTTGCTTAGTATGTTAGTCTGACCTCTCTTCTATTTTGTTGCTACGTTTGCACTGGATGAAAGGAAGGAAATAGGTAGTGCTGTATACATGTCATATAGGAACATAGGACTGGAAAGGAACACGCATCTAGGTTCTTGACTCCAGTCTCCTGCTTTCACTGGCAATCCCATCATATAATCCCATTCTTATTTTTTATCAAGATCTATTAACATACAGAACCAGTTAGAACACTCCTTGGGGAACAAGGACTATGAGAGTTTTTTCTCCCATTTTTTCATCTGTAGCAGAAATCCTTAGAGAGTAAGGCCTTGTGAAGGGGTTAGCTCACCATTTGGAGCCTCCTCATGGCCATGTGTGGCGTAGCATGGCATCTGTCTCTCTCTTGGGGTCTGCAGATACCAGCAACTCCACCTATGCAGCAGCCTGCCTCTTTCCGGGAGGGGCCCTCAGCCAGGACACTTCCAAGTCTCTCCCCTTCTGGGGTAGCCCATAAACAAAAAGCAAACTGAATTAACACAAAGCAAACTGAGTTAGTATGAGAGAGAGGAGGACACCTCCTTTTCAATGTGTATCCAGAATGTACCGTCAGGCAATGTTTGTCTGGAAAGATCCTGCCTTCCCTCAGCCCTTTCCTCAGGAGCTGCAGGTTAAAGGCCTGTTATCTTCTCTGCTCTGCCAATCAGTACGCTATTCTGGTCCCCCTTTTATGCGCCTCCTCCAACCTGTGCATGGCTTGTAAGTGTGGAGTGTGGTGTGACTGAACTGGCTGAGCCCATAGCAGCTCCTTAACCCCTGTCCAATGCAAGGATGTGCATCCCCTCCCAGACCCACAGAAATTCGAATAAATTAGCTGCAATAAAAAAATAGTTCTGTAGAACATCCTCTGAGCCCTTTAGAAGGGACAAGGTAGCATGTGTTTGTTAACAAGCAATTCCATGCCCATAAACTCTTTGCCATCCCTGTGATGGTCAGGGAACTACAGAAAGGTTTTATGTCATTGTGGTATCATACTAGTTGTCAAATTAGTTCAGCATGCAGCATCTTGGTGAGTCAGTACCTTCCCTCCCCACCCAGCTGCCTGAGATTACCATTTTGTTCAAAGATCATATTTTAAATGTGAATCAGAGTGTAACATGATGAATTGATTAGCACCTAAGGCTGTAGGTAGCATCAGACTATATAATTAAGGAAAGCATGAATAGTCCCTATAGATCTCGGTAGGATGTTGATTCTGAACCTGAATAATAATTCACATGTCAACATTGTTTACTGAGCAACATACAAGAAGGAAGCAGGATGGCAATAAGCTGATGTCACAAGATCAGGGCATGCAAAAATGAAATGTGTTTTGACATATTTTATGTTGCATATCTTCATAATGTGGCAATATAAAGATCTACAAAATCTGGTGTGAATCCCACCAGTTTTCAGGTCTACAATGGGCAAGACTTTGCTTGTAGATAGAACATCTTATTTTGAAGGAATAGTCCCAGCCTTGAGAACTGCATGATAGGGGTGCTAGTGATAATGTAGGATGCAAGCCTGTATTTTCACCTGAGGTAGAATTATGAGTCTTGTTTGCCCATTTGATTCTTGATATACTTATAGTCTGACTAATGTGTGTTAACAAAGGACAAAGATACTGTGTATGTTGCTTCTGCCTAGCCAGATGGGTTTGCTAGTATAATGGGAACAGATTATAACAGTTAAAGTGCTACTGGGCACGGTGGGAGTATAATAGGAGCGCACACTTGAAGAGTGTCTCAATTCCTATCTTCTGGCAAGGTCAATCAACCAGTCAGGAGGGGCAAGGAGCGAAGGTATAAAACACTAAAAAGCCAAAGAAATGCCTGTACTTCACCGTAGCACAACCTCACTTCTTACCCCTCCCCCATGGGATACAAAAGAGATGGGACAAAGGCCCCAGACTTATGACCCCTCAAAACAAAATACATGACCATACATTTTAAGGGGTGTGAGCAAGGATGTGCAATTCAGATATAATTATGCCTGGTAAGGAGGGGGGTGGATGGGACACAAGTCTGTGGTGTCAGTGTTACAGTTATGATTATGCTTGCTAGAACCTAACCCAGCTAAACATTGCATTGCCTGCACTTTGGACTTCTGGTCTTCTGCTTTCTGTCTGCATGACAAGAACCAGGCGAGGAGGTGAAGGGACAGCCCTCTAACACCACACGTTTATATTTACAGTAACTTAACCAGTAGGACGTTTTTTTTTTAGTTCACAAGTGGTTGGCTACCTGGGCTCTAGCTAATTTCTAGGGTTCTAGAGACACTATGCTCAGGGAGAAGTGGGATCTTTGGCTGCTGGTGGGAAAAGAGGGGTAAAGGTCTTTTCTTTGCTGTGACTTTTTCAAGGATTCATAAGCTTCCTTCTTGAAGCCTATCTTTGCAGGATGCAATTCTCTGTTCTCTCTAATCAATTTGATGCTGCTTTCATAATTGTGACTCCTGCTTTCATGGCACTTGTGGCACAGATGTCTGAGTCCCCCCTCATGAGAAGTCCTGAGGTTTTATAAGCAGTTCTAAAAGTCTGAGAAATCTCCTAAAAACTCCAAATACTCAGACCAAGCTCCTGAGCTTCAGAAGATCAGCAGAGACACCTCATTGCCAGAGGGAAAGAAGAGAGAAAATGAATGGGATGTTGGTGCTAGAAAGTCCTCAGGAGCCTTCAAGGTGCCCATGAGCAGCAATTACATTCATTCTCATTATCTCAGAATCATTTATTGAGGATAAGAATATGCATCTTGAACATCCTGAGGGTTAACACACAAAACATGTTTTTGAGTCCAAATAAGGTTTACTACACCACAACCCTACAATACTGTGCCCAATACTGAGCTCAGCAAATGCAAACAAACAATGCTCCCAAAAGAACTATTCTTTCTTTTAGTGCATCTGCTCCTGCTCTTGTATAGCCCAAATCTAGCATAGTAGTTTATGACCTAGTGGGGAGTGTATTTGATGTGTGGCTTCTTTGGGATCCAACACTGTTTCTAGGAGTAGCAGCATGTCTAAATGTGCAAAGAATTGGACGATGTGTTTATTTTCTTTGAAAATAACTGATTTTGAATCCCTGAACATCCAAGGTCACCCCTACACCAGCTGTTTGAAATTTACTTATAACAAGAATACCTGGCTATTAGAGTAGCACTCCTACCCAATTATACTACTTTCAAACATCTGGACACCACTGCTGAACACTTCTAAAGGGTATAGGAAGGATGGTCTAGTGGACAGAGCCCTGGACTGGGTGGGACTCAGGAAGCCTGCATACACCATCCAATTCAGCCCCAGACTTCCTGTGTCACAGACCATTAGGCTATATCTGCACGGCAGTCCGAGGGGTGATTGCAACTCGGGTAGGCAAGCTAGCTTTAATAATAGCTGACATGTCTAAAATAGCGATGAAGATGCTGCAGTATAGACCCTGAGGTGGGTTAGCAATATAAGTATTTATCCAGGATTCTGGGTAGGATTGTACAGCTTGTGCTGCTGAGTCTTCACTGTCATTTTTGAGCCATGCCGGCTACATTAAATATAGTGCAGGCATAGCTATTGGGGCTGCACCAAAGATATAGCCTTAATTTAGCCTGTGTCTCACTTCCCCATCTGTATAATAGGGGATTATACTTCCCTATCTCACAGAGGAGTTGCAAATATAAAATCCATTAACTGGGGACTCTCAGATACTATGGTAATGCATCCCGCGTACTTAGAAACATAGTATCTAAACCGGAAGACCTGACTCCGATGAAATTCCCAACAACATATGAGTTTCACCTAAGTGAGCTCCACAGAATTTGGCCCAGAGACTGTTTTGTTGTTTAGCAGCATCAATTGACACACATATATATTGGTTAGTAGATTGTTATAGCATGTACCAAACTCATCCTCTATGACAGTTGAAAGTTTCTGTTTTGCGTAAATCATAAGCAACTTTGAAAGTGATCAATGTTTTTCTACCAAAATAAATCTAGAGTGTTGCAAGAAGCAGTCGGAAGTATATTATTTATCCTCCTTCAAGTTAAAGATTGGCATGGGCAATGCTAGATTGTTTTCATGCTTGTCGTAGACTTCATGGAAAGAGTTTAATTGGCATTTTTCTGTGAGAACCATTAAGTCTTGAGTAAGGGTCTGTGTCTGTCACAGAGGTCACGGAAGTCATGGATTCAGTGACTTTCCATGACTTCTGCAGCAGCCAGCGCGGCTGGTTCTGGGCTCCCTGAGCAGATCAGGCAGCCCTTGGACCAGTCGGCCAGCTGCTGCTGGGAGAGTTTGGGTATGGGAGGAGGCTCAGGGCTGGGGGCTGAGGTGCGCAGCAGTGCTTACCTCTGAGGGGGTTCCCCAGAAGCATCCAATATTCCCTGTAGCTTCCTGGTGGAGGGGCCAAGGGGCTCTGCACGCTGCCCTGTCTGGAGGCACCGCCTCTGCAGCTCCCATTGGCTGCAGTTCCCGGCCAATGGGAGCTGCAGAGCAGGAGCATGTGGAGCCCCTCGGCCTTCCCTTCCCATAGGAGCTGCAAGAACATGCCAACCACTTCTGGGGACCTGCGAGGCTGCCAGCCCTGCCAACCCCCCACAGCACCAGTGGAGGTCCCCTGCTGCAGAGCCGCCTGACACCTCCTCCAGAGCACCCCCAGCCCAAATTTTAGTTATGGATATATAGTACATGTCATGGAAAGGTCATGGGCCATTAATTTTTCTTTACTGCTCATGACCTGTCCATTATTTTTACTAAAAATACCCATGACTAAAACATAGCCTTAGTCTTGAGCAATGCAAATTTCAAGCTTTCTGCAAGTTCCTCACTGATTACCTAGAGAAAAGCTTGAGGATGAGGATATGACTGAGCGATTAGTCTCTCTCTCAAGTTGTAATGCCAGTGTGAGACACAGGTTGGGATAAGCCATTGACTGTAGTCAGGCTGGTCTGGTCTTAGGTTCTCTCGTGCTGAGCCTGCATACCAGACCACTGAAAGCAGCAAAGGAAAAAGTGAAAGAAAACACATGTGCTTAGAAGAAAGGGTTGCTGACTCTCTCAGGGACGGTAAATCGGAGTCTCCTTTCTTTTACATTCTTCTCTTCTTTTCTCCCCCATAACTCTCATTGATACAAGACACATGCCTACAGATCAGACCAGAGTCCTAATGGGATTACCCTAACTGAAGAGGTGAGGTTTTTTTTACCCACAGTATGCCACTGTGGCACAATATGCAAACATGTGCCATAAAAGCTCCAGAGCCAGTTAGGAGGAATTTCCCTGTTAAAAGGAATAGTAAAAGACAGAGTGCCCTGCACCGTTCACCTTGGAAGCCCTGGCACAGTGCCTCTAGCATGAAGCATTGTGAGTTTTCTAGGCAGTGCTGCCTCCCAGAGCCCCCCATGCTGCTAGAGCAACTCAGAATCAGCAGGGCATAAAGGTGGCCCAAAGCTATGTTTGCCTTCCCAGAGGGGACCCTATTCTCCCAAGTTCTTAATGTATTTTCCTGTACTCCACTTCTGAGTGGTTTAGTCTCCAGCAGAGCAAGCAGACTTCTTCCTACTGAAGAATTTGTTCCTTTAGACGAGCCTAACAGACTTTACAGAAATAAATTGTACACAGAGTATAAAATATTGAGCAGAATGTAAGTGGAAAGCACTTCTGCCAAATGTTGATCTCTGCAGGATGAATGTTGATAAATGCACATTGGAAAACATAATCCCAACTATACTATACATATAAAATGATGGGGTCTAAATTAGCTGTTACCACTCAAGAAAGAGATCTTGGAGTTATTGTGGATAGTTCTCTGAAAACATCCGTTCAATGTGCAGCAGCACTTAAAAAGGCTAACAGAATGTTGGAAATCATTAAGTGATGGATCTGGAGTCGGCAACCTTTGACACATGCCCTGTCAGGGTAATCCGCTGTCAGGCCATGAGACATTTTGTTTACATTGACCATCTGCAGGCACGGTCCCCTGCAGCTCCCAGTGGCTGTGGTTCCCCGTTTCCAATCAATGGGAACTGATTACCTGCTCTGTTCATTCCCTCTGGGACATCTGTCAGTGGCCACTGTCAGAAGATAAGATATTGGCTAGATGGACCTTTCGTTTGACCCAGTAGGGCTATTCTTATATTTTCAGTTTATCAGAAACTAAAAGAGAAGTAATGTTTGATCACTCTCTAGACACAAGAAGAATGGAACCTGATTCTGTTGTATCATGCTCTAGATGAAATCAGATGACTGTGAAAAGGCTCTTTAGCACAAAAAGAATTGCACAAGAAAGAAGAAATGTAGGTCTTTTCAAATTATGGAGGAAGAATTTATTTTGCTAGTGTTTCAATACTCTGAATAACCCAGTTCTGATTTCTTATAGAAACCTGAAAAAAAAACAAAAACACACTTTTCCTCCAGTAAAATTTGCAACAAAATTGATAAAGTTGATTTAATTGGCAATTGCTGTGATTTTTGTTTGTGATACACAATTAACCTGTGATTACTGGAAAGTAAATTAACAAGGTAAAAAGTCAGTCAGTCAGTTTCTTTTGGTGTGGAACTGACATATTTCTTGCAACATTTGAAGATTGCTATTAACCATTAAAGTATTTCTTTAGGAACTACATTGTAACACATTTGCCATTCTGTTCTATGAAGAATGGTGGCTGCTTTAATGTGGAGGGAAAGTCCAACCTTACATATGACTATAATTATATAATCAAAAGCTGTAAATGGATTCATCTCTACCCCAAAATGCTCACATAATTAGTGTGCCTGTAAAGCCACACTTCTGCATGTGCAATTCAAGTATTTGTGGAAACATATGCAGATAGCCTCTCAGTTAACTAATACCCAGATGCAAATACCAAATTACATGTGCAAGCAAGAGGTTTTGTATCTATCTATATTTCCTGCACTAATCACTTGCTGCTTTTGAGATTCTGTTCAGAAGCACTTTTAGATTATGTTTATATTAATAAAGCAGTGATATATATTGTTGTATCCATGGGGGAAGCAGTTTTAGGAAGAAATCTCTTGATACATAGAGAGCTGTAAACCTTGAAAAGCAGCCATTTATTGCCACACACTGAACTAACCAAAAACCAGTCAAAACTATCCCGTAATAATCTAACTCAGTTGACATAGCAACAAGATTATATTACCACAACCAAATACACAACATATATTTACAGTAAAGTATGTATAATATTTATCCAATGTCAATAGCTTTGAAAGTGGTCATTAAAGGAATTATAATTAATCTCTCCCTTTCCCCTAAATGCTCACTTACGGGAATATTTATTGGTTGAAATTACAGAATTGGACAAAGCTCAATTTGTAGATCCAAACACCCCCAAACTTTGGGAAAATTCAGATCCAGGTCTAGAGAGAGTCATCTAAACTTTGCACCTATGTCTCTATTATGGGCCAAACCAAAGCCTGGATCTGTATCAACCTGAACTTTGGGAAAGTCTTGATCCAAATCTGGATCTGCATCCAAACATTGTGGCTGAGGTTTATGTCCATTTCAAATCTTTAAAAAGAAAAAAAAAATCTACTGCAATTTCTTTTATTATGCCACGCCACACTGTGGGCTTAATCCAGTTGCAAGTAAGTAAATGACAGAGTTTTGGCATGCAACAGTGACAACGAATCTCAGAAAAATAGTCTCTCTTTTACCAGTGAACAGGACACACATCATCACACCATATACTTCAACAGAAGCAGACCCTACATCGTCACAGCTCTCCTCCACTCTCTTGCTGAACTACGTTGCCTTACTTTTTTTTTTAAATTCTAATTAAACATACTTCAGTATCTACTAAAGTAATCTCCGTGAAGTAGCTGGAGGCAATGTCTTCATTTGCTTCTTGGTGAAAGCTTTGAAAACTAGTATTTGTGACTTTCTCCAGTCAATTGAGATCAGACACTTATTTAGGAATGAATAGCTGGCGTCATGCCTGAAAATAACTGCTCTCTTTTAAATGTAAAAATCCCACTCTCATGTAATTTAATTTGCATGTCCTATCATGTTTGCTTTTAGAGTTTACCACTCTAATTAAGATACAGTGGCTGTAAGTGGTATCAGTTTTACTCTTTTTCTCTCTTAGCCCAACCACCAGACAGAGGTTTTGTTATGCTCCGATGTGCAGGTATTTATTGACACATTACTATACTTAGCACTCCTTTTTAATTGCATACTTACATTGATTTTTCTCAGAAAATAGTTCCTCATAAAATCTGACACACTGAAATCTAAGTAGTACCATACTCAGCTGTTTGGGGGAGCAAGGCTTCTGTAGCAACCCTGCTTGGTCCTGCTCAGATTGTGCCCCTAGTCCTAAAGAGCAGAACACTTGATATTCCCTGCTGTGAAGGGGGCACATAGGAATAGGCAGTGGAAGGCCTCTGGTTCCACTCTTCTACTTATCAGTCAGAATAACTGGCCAGGTGAAGATGCGGAGTAAGCTGTTCCATAAAAGGAGGTGAGGTAATGTTCTTCTGTCCCAGAAGAAGAGTGGAGCTGTCTGAGTCACAATTCATTCTTTGGTAAAATTGAACAGAATGTGTTTTTAAGACTGGTTCTTTGACCAACCTTTGAGTTCACAGGAAATTTAGAATCTTCTGTTCTCATTTGATCTTGGAACAGAAAAAAAATAATCAAAATTGGGACATTAGCATTTTAAATACAAAGTTGCTTCATGTACAGCGCAAGGAATGGAGAGGGAACATTTTCCCTTTGCTGGGTTCTCAATGGGGCTAACCCACCTCTTGCAGTTTGCTCAGAATGCAGCTGCATGCTTGTTCATGGGTTTGAGCTATGGTGATCAAATTCAGCACGCTTTGCACGCTTTACGTTAGCTGCCCATTAAGTGTTTGATTCAGTTTAGATTAGCTTAGCTTTACTGGTTTATAAAACTCTTAATGTGACTGGCTTTGGGTATATCTGAGACTTCGTTTTTGAGCTCCACCTTTTTGTACTCACATATCATCCAGGGCACTGGAATTCCTTCCATAATCACACCTGAAGTCAGCAGGAGAGCAAGCCATCTCTGTGGCTGCTTCGAAGTGTAGAACTTGCTCCCTCCTGAAATGTGGTTTATTTAGTCAAGGTTGGGGTATTCTTTTTATTTAATGAGAAATTGTTTTATGATTGCTGTTCAGCACCCCAAGCACTTGGGGGAAGGGAGTTTTATCAGTAAGGTTATCCATATTATCTTCTAGAATGTGGCAGAAGAGATGTTGCAAAATTCAGAGGGACAGATTCTAACACCCTTAGTAACACTGAGTGGTACTTTATTCCACAAACAGCATCACCAATTTCAGTGGCACTGCTTGTTTAGTAAAACACTATTCAGCATGAATAAAATACATGATGGTATGCTATTATACTAAGGTTTTATTTGAATAAATATGGAAGACACTGAAGCTCAGGCTTAACTATCATTTACTTCAAAGGGGCTTAAAATAATGTAGGTTAAACATGCTTTGCTGAATCAGGGCCTAGGAACTTGTTCTACCACTCTAGGGCCAGATTATGGCACTCTTACTCACCCTGAATGGTGCATTACTTGAATACAGCACCATTGAAATAAATTGAACCATGTACCCATGGGGAAAAGTTCTAGTCAGTGTGAGCAAAGGACAGCATAATCCTTTCACTTAGCATTTACATATGCCAAGCGCTTAAAGGGGCAGTGATAATGTGACCAAGTTTTTAACATTGCCACTGCCCCCCACTGTTCTACCCATTCCATTCTGAGTTGCAGTAATAAAAAAGCACTCTGGTGTAACGAATCCTAAAAACGACTCCTGGAATAGCTTCATCCCAAGTGTGATTCAGCACTTGGCTTTAGGAATGATTTTCTTTTGGGTGAAATTGGAATTCTCAGTTCCATAACAGACAACAGTGAATTCTTTAGGCATAGATCATGCTGAGCATGAGTAAATTTGCACGTATCTTGATTTGAGCGTAAGGTTAAATGTTAAACACGCATGTGTTGGAGATGGAGTATTTGGGCTAATTGAGATAAGTGGGAACACCCTGAACTGCTAAATTTGAAATGTACATAAGGTGACACAATAAGTGATTGGTCCTTACATGATATCCAGAGTGTTTGGACCTTACAAAATCTGCAAAGTAGTTAGTCCTTACTTGATCTGTACAATGTCCAAAAATGCATTGTGATCCTTTTTGTCCTTTCCACAGCAGCTGATATGATCAATCATGAGATACTGCTCTCCCTCCTGGGAAAAGTTGCAATGGACCAGTGGAATGAACTAAAATGATTTAAGTCCTTTGTAGGGGGAGGAATGCAGCCAAAGAATAGTGAAGGGAAAGTAGCAGTGTTCTGGATTCCTCATTGTTGCAATGGAATTGCAAGGATAAAATCCATTAATTGATTGTGGGGCTCTCAGATACTATGATAATGAGGCCTTAAGCTTTCACTGAGCAGCATCTGTAAATAATGCCATTATTTCCAATTATTTAAAAGATTGCATCCTATGCTCCCAGAGGATGAACTTGCCTTGGCTTTACATGCCTTTGTCACCTCCTGTCCGGTCAACTGCAATGCCATAGCTAAGCACGAAGCCACCAGCCCTTTGGAAACAGACTGCAGCAGATCTACTCAGAAACATGGAGAATTGCAAGCATATCAGACCTGTCACCCTTGCTCTACCATAGAATATTGAGTTCAAGACCATAGTCATTATCTTCAAGGCTTACAGTGGCCTGGGGCCAGGCTATCTCAATGGTTGCCTAAAGCTCTAAAATAAGGATCATGCTTGAGAATGCCAATTTTTAGGCACAATGGAGCTTTATACAGCAAGGATAAAATTCGTCTGTGCAGGAAATAGAGCTTTCTTAGAGGTCAGTCAGACTATGGAAGAAATTCCCTCCAGACCTAAGGACTCATGCTCTATTGCAAGCGCAAGGCATGCTTCTTCAATAGTCTTCCAATATAAAGATATAGCAATGTGCACATATTTATATAAAAACAAAAATCCTACCATAACAAAACACTACATGGTACACACAATTCTCTCCCTGGGGAAAGGATGAGCGAGAAAAGGGAATCGTGTGATGAATGTTAGTTGTATTGCTTACTGGAACGAAGCCCAATTTTGAAATCTCACAATCCTTTATGAAATGGAACTTCCATCTTCCACAGAACTGCAGTATTCACATCTATAAATAACAGTTAGCCACTCGATGTCTGTGTTCAGTGAAAAATTTCAGTGGGGCTTTGCGGATGTTTCCTTAAAGAAAGTAAACTAAGCTTCTATGGAAGCCTGTTTGTTTCCTGCTGTAGTTTGTAGCTGTTTCCTTTTAATAAAATAGCTTCAGTTTAAGACAGACTGTGATTTCAGATAATCTTGACACAAATCAAAAATCTAAAAGCTAACTGCATTTTTCTGTATTATGTGATAGACCCAGGGCAGTT
This sequence comes from Chelonoidis abingdonii, assembly GCF_003597395.2. Taxonomy (NCBI): domain Eukaryota; kingdom Metazoa; phylum Chordata; order Testudines; family Testudinidae; genus Chelonoidis; species Chelonoidis abingdonii. The sequence continues at coordinate 112,518,143 of NC_133770.1, forward strand.
GGGTAAAGCAGAATAGCAGAAGGCAGATATACTGGCCATTGGATTAACAGTTTTCTGTTCCCTGACTGACCAGAGCAGGGGCTGCTCCAGGCTAATGAGAACACCTGACTCTAATTAACCTGCAAAGAGTCAGGTGAGGCCATTAAGCTAATGTGATCACCTGACTGTAATTAAGGCCCCGCTGATACTATAAAAAGGGCTCACTCCAGTCAGGCAGAGGAGAGGAAGTGTGGCTGAAGGGTTGGTTAATGAAGACACCCTCAATCCATCGTTAAGGGAGCCCTAAGGTAAGGGTGAAGAAGGGAGAAGCAGGAGAGCTGTGGGGAAGTGGCCCAGGGAAATGTAGCAACTCTGGCAGTGAAAGATCGGCTGCCAACAGCTGCTACCATTAGGATCCCTGGGCTGGAACCCAGAGTAGAGGGCGGGCCCAGGTTCCCCCCAACCCACCACTACAGGAACATCTCCTGGGAGGGGAAGTCAGGCCCCTGTCAGGACAGGAGGCTAAACTGTTCTGAAATAAGCCTCCAGGGACAAGAGAGACTGTGGGAGTTCTCTCACCAACCTCCTTGCTGGCCTAAGATGAAAAGGGCTCAGTAGACTGTAACCCTGGCCCTAGAGAGAGAAGGGCTGTGTGGAGTGTCTCAGTGAGCCATTGAGGCTAGCATAAACTGCCTAAAGGTAGGTATGTTTCAAGTCGCGGGAAGAAACTGGCTCTTATTTTTATTTAAACCACTGCACATACACTGAATCATTGAGTACAAATATCAGCTGATTGGGTCACAAGTCAGAAATGGGGATTAGCTGGAGGGCCCTATGTGGGTGGGGTAGATTGGATTAATGTTTTGGATGCTTATCTACAACAAATTTAAACCTGGTTGTAATTCTGCTGTTTGTGTACATATTTGTGATTTCTGAGTCAGTTTAATTCAGCTTTTACTTCAAAATGACAACAAATCAGGCTAATCTCCAATTATTATCCTCCAGTACTATGTCTGGAAAAAATTTGCTGCATTTTAATTAGAGGGTACTGACATTCTCTAATATTAAAGAAGAGAGAAAGAAATAGTTTGTTTTAGGTTAGCCTCTGCTTCTCTTACTAATGGTGAACTGTACCTTACTTCTCTAGTCCCATTGATTGCAGTGGAACTACTCATAGAAGGCTAGATTGTCCAGTGTATGGACTAGATAATAGAGCTGAGCTGTAACTGGATTTTCCATACACATTGTAACGAGAGTGATCAGTTAAGGTGAGTGTGTAAGGTAACACCAATTGTTTTGTGTTCTCTGTGTGTGTGTATATCTTCCTACTGTATTTTCCACTGCATGCATCCGATTTAGCCCACAAAAGCTTATGCTCAAATAAATTTGTTAGTCTCTAAAGTACCACTCATTCGCCTGTTCTTTTTAAAGATTGTGTTATAACTTCTGATGCTGGCTAGATTCATTCTGACTTGTGGCTCAAGTCACCACTTTAGATTTTACTTTCCTACCGAGGACATTTTCAGCTTAGAACAGGTAGCATTTTATCCTCTTTTTGGTCATCCCAGGTCCAATGAAACGATGCCACTATCCGCAAATTGTCACATCAGTCTAAATGTCAGATTCAAGCTTTTTATTTAAAATGTATTATTGTTGTTAACTTTGTTCTGTCTTGTTTATCTATGAAGATAGGATGCTAGAGCCAAATATAAGCTAAAAATATTTGTTTTCAAAATGTATCCCTGTGGGGGTTTTAACATGTTTTAAACAGAAGTTTTCTAGGCTCTTGTAGACACATATTGGAAATGAGCTGTGAAACTACAGGAAACAAATGAAAGAAGTAAATGACAGCAGCTTTCTTAACCATACATTATTACATCCCTGTTCATTGTTACAAGGCAGAACAGTATGTCTGGTTTAACTTATGTAAAAGATAGTTTGGGTATATTGTAGAAACAGGGTAGGTCTGACATCAAAAGTCACCTTGATTTTATAGAAAAATACATACAAGGCTTGTAGTATTGAATGTACTGACCACGAATAAGAAATTTATATTGAAAATACCCTTTTTCTAGAGCTGGTCAGGACATATGACTTATTCCCTCAGAAATTTTTGATGAAAACAAACAGTTACTGTTTTTGTCTAACATTTTCTTCAAATGTTTTATTTTTTTGGTTAAGAAAATGAAAGCTACCAACCCAAATTGTTTTTGGTTTGCTATCACTGGGGAAAAAAAAAAAAAATTCAGTTTTGATTTTTGGCCAAAATTTTTCAACAATCTTTTCATTTGCAACAGCCAAAAATTGCACTTGTTTTGGTTTTTGGTGACTGTATGTGAAGTGGCTGCATGTGAACTGCATAGCTCAGTCCAGCGGTGTGTCTTTCTTTCTCAGTATTTATTCTAGTCAGTTCCCATCCTGGCATTTTGTTTTCAAGTAATTCTCCCACTCTCCCTGTCCCAAGCCAATTTCTGGAAGGACTCAGAGGATGTTTCAGGAAGAATTTATGGCCAGATTTTCCTGTCCCCTCTGCAGGCGTACAAGGGAGGACCAGGCAATAAGGATGCTTCACCTTCTTTGGACCTCACCTGTGTAGGGGTCAGGCACAGTTTCAATCTGTTCTCTGCTCCCACTGCCTGTGAAATTAGCCACATCAAAAAGGGCTTGAAGGCTGTGGCTGAGAGCATCTTTTCTCTCCAGCTTCCTCCTTCCTCATGCCTTTTCAGGGCCAGCTGCAGTCTTACCCCGAGAAATTATATCAATAGGCTCAGAAATTTAAGACAAAATTATAACTCATAGCAATGATTCTTCATATATGTTACATTGGTGTAACTGCACTGACTACAATGGAATCACCCCCTCATATACACCCAAGTAAACAAAAGCAGACAAAAGAGACAGATAGTAACATATAGCTATCGCTCATACAAAAATATTCTTATGGTTGTATTAATACTTTGGTCTTGGTTGCTACAGCCTCCTCCACAATATCTAGATCAGTGGTGGGTATGTGGCCCATCAGCGTAATCTGCTGATGGGCCGCCAGACAGTTCTTTTACATTTGCATGGCTGTCCACAGCTCCCAGTGGCTGCGTTTTGCCATTCCCAGCCAATGGGAGCTGTGGGAAGTGGCGTGGATCGCAGAAACATGCTGGTCACTGCTTCCCACAGCTTCTATTGGCCAAGAGCAGTGAACCGTGGCCACTGGGAGCTACAGGCGGCCGTGCCAATGTAAATAAACTGTCTGGTGGCCTGACAGTGGATTAACCTGACGGGTTGCAGGTTGCCCACCACTGATCTAGAATCCCCTCTCCCTCCTGTCCATCCAAAATGCAGCCACTAAAATTATTTTCCTTGCCTGTCAATCAAATCATGCCACCCTCTCTTGGAGCTCTCCTTTAGCTCCCTCTTGGCCACAAAGTCACATTTAAAATTCAGGCCTTCCCTCAAGGCACAACATGACTCCTTGTTCTATGCCTCTGATTTCACCTACTGTTCCATCCTTCCTCCCTCATTCTCATCCCACAGTCTTCTCTGCTCTGCCAATGATGCCAGCTCTGTTGCCCTATTATCTCTTTCTCCCACTCCTATCTCTATGCAATTGTCCTCCCCAACCCATCGCATGCAACCCCAATTCCATACAAACCAGGTTGCCATGACACTACCCTCCCTTATTTGTGTTCCTCCTAAAGACTCACTTCTTCTGCAATGCTCATGAACAGTGAAACAAATAGATACACACACCGGTTATTCCTGCCTTTGAGTTTCCCGGCGTATGGATCCCAACTTCTCTATTAGTCTTTCCTATAGAAAGCTCTTCAGGGGAGAGACATTCCTCATTCTGTATCCAGTATAGTGCTGAGCTCGCAGCAAATTAATAATGTGCTAGATTGCAGCTCATTCACCTCTGCATCTACTCTGGCACCATTTGATGAGTGTGTAGGAGGGATGGAACTCCAGTTCTGGTGCTTTCCAGCTCCCTTGAAGCACTGCTCAGTTTCAGGGAAATGTAAAAGGGACAAAGAAGCAATCCCCTCAGAACACAGGGAATACAATTGTCCTTGGGTCTTGCACAGACCTTGGAATGATAGTGGGGAAGACATCTTATTTCCCGCCTTAAACCCACATAAGGGCCAAGCATAATCTAGTCTGATAATAATAATTAAAGGGCCTCTACCATAATATCTGGGTGGCCAATGCCAAAAGCAAGGAGCATTTGGGAGCTGTTTTGCTCTCTCTTTTCAATAAATACAATACATTAATGAGCAGATGAAAGGATAATTTTTTTAAATGTGTGTTAAATGAATTATAAAATAAGTTCTTGCTTCATGAAATTTGAATCATGCGAAGAAGAGATGAGATGGGAGAGAGGAAGGCTGCTTCAGAGTTTAGCGCACTAGCCTAGAACTTGGAAGACCTAAGCTCAGTTCCTTGCTCCACAACTGAATTTGGGCAAGTCACTTAGCACCACTGTGCCTCAGTTCCTCATCTGTCAAATACGACTATAGTACTTCCATATCTTACAGGAGTGTTGTGAGACAAAATACATTAACAATTGTGAGGCAGTGATGGGAGCTTTGTAAGTATGTTAAATAAACAGTCCTTATTCACATGAGTAAACGATTACAAGGTCATGTTGTATAACATGGAGTGATACCCCTGCTATTGCAACAGACTGTGTCATATAGGGAAAGTCTGAAAAATTAAAATTAGAATTTTAATAGATTCATAGATTCCAAGGCCAGAAGGAACAACTGTGATCATATAGTCTGGCTTCCTGTATAGCACAGACTATAGAACTTTCCCCAGAATAATCCCTATAACACATTGCTTGGAAAAACATGCAAATCTTCATTTAAAACATCGTCAGTGATGAAGAATCACTGGACCCTTGGTAAGTTGTTCCAATGATCAATTATTCCCACCATTTAGAACTTAGACCTTATTTCCAGTCTGAATTTGTCTGGCTTCAACTTCCAGCCTTTGGGTCATGTTATATCTTTCTCTGCTAGGCTGAAGAGCCCATTATTAGATATTTGTTTCCCAGGTATGTATTTACAGACTAATCAAATCACTCCTTAACATGATTTTTGTTAAACTAAATAGATTGAGCTCCTTGAGTCTAACACTCTAAAGTATGTTTTCTAACCCTTTATATCATTCTTTTGACTCTTCTCTGAATCCTCCTAATGTATCAATATCCTTCTTGAACTGTGCACACCAGAACTGGACACAATATTCCACCAGAATATTCCCTTGTTTAGGCATCCCAGGATTACATTAGCTCTTTTGGCTACAGTGTCACAGTGGAAGCTGTTGCAGCCCTAAGCCTATGCTCAAACATGGCGTCCGTATGGCCAATTGTCAGTCCAAAGGTCACACTGGCACTGTGTGCATTTTCCTGCTCTTTTTGCCTGGTCACCTAGGGATCAGGCTAGTTCCTTGTGCAAAAATACCAGTGTGCCGTGTGCATAAGGGTAGTATGCCATGTGCAGATTCTGTTTACGTGGAGGGCTCCAGCTCAGAACCTGGAAGGCGAAGGAGCTAGGGACCAATCAGATGCTGACACAAGTAAGAGAGCTTTCGAATAAAACCATGTCTCGCGCCAAGATCTGCAGGAGTCTCCGCATGTTAGCTGGAAGTCCTGATCATCCTTTCAGCCAGAAGGGTCTCCTGTGTATCTTGCCGGTTTGTGTTGTGTCCCACCAATTCGTCATGCCCTTGGTGTCTGTACTGCTGGTCAGCTGCTCCTGGAGTGTGGTATTTGTACTCTAATTTCTGTAAATATTCTGTTTGCTTAGCCTTTTCTCCTTTTCCCTCCCTTATTTGGTACCAAGTTATGTACATAGTATATGAAAGTTAAATTGTTGTATTAATTGCTATTGTAGTTAATTGTTGTATTTTATAGTATTTGGTTAATGTGCACACAGTTTATTAAGTTTTTGTGTATCCGTTCAGTTAATTATAGATTGTTTGTTTGATTTCTTGTTGTTGGATGTAAATAGGTTGTTTCAAGTTATGTGTAGATTTTTGTTCTAATAGTAGTGCTAGTAGTAAAAGTGCTCCTCCCCAGCCCAAGTTGCAACTCATTCCCCATCAATAAATGACCACTTGTTTTGAACTTTCAATCTGTCACATTTTGATTTTCCTCACTCGATCAAAAACTTACTCAAACCTGTATTGGTCTCGGACAGAAGCCTAAGGGATTTCGGTGCCCAAATCCCACTAGAATCCAATGGCAGTTGGGCATCTAACCCTCTGGAATTTCCAAAGGACCCAGTGTAAGATGCAGTTAAATTCTTAATCTTTAAAGCCACTTCTGCTAAATAATATCACTAAATAAGGACCTGAAAAATCTTATCACCTGTGTGTTCTTAAACTGCCTCATTTTGAAATGAACTCTGTTCTCTTGCAAGTAATTTGACTCAGTTCTAGTTTGCCTATATGGTAAAGGTAAAAAGAAAACATGCTTGCTAGCTATGAGATCTGATATTTTATATCATCTACAATTTGCCTTAGAAAATTATTCAAGATTAACTTTAAATATCTCTTCAACTGCATGTCCAAATAAGTTTCACATGATCAAGGTCATTAATTCTCACCCAACTTTAGCCTCAAATGAATTCAAAAATTTCATCAAATCAGATAAAAATGGGTAAAAAGGACAGAAAACATGTTAGTGATACAGAATTATCATTGTAGACAAGACATCAAAATGTAGGACAAAGTACACATGCTTTCATTTTCACAGTGTCAGTTACAGAGCACATAAGTGACTTGAATTTGAATAACTTTTCAGGATGGTAACTTTAGAATCCATCTCTATATAAAACAAAAAAAAGAGAATAAGTTATAGTAAATTTATGGTACAGTACATCTAATTATCCTGAATTAATAGCTGAACTACAATAACCTATACTGGAAAATATTTTAATTATGAAGTGCTTCAAGTTGTTGACAGGTTTCACTTTCAATGGTACTGGAGGTTCTTAATTTGTTTTGGTGTTCATACTGTCTGAACTCATTGTTATAGTATGAGCTCTGTTTTGTTTCCATTCTGGTTTCAGAACTCTTTTGACCTTCATTTCTCCCTACATTCTCAGACCCTTGAGGATAGTGGGTATTCTGTATAAATAATGCAGATTATTGGGCAAGAGAACAAGTGTGTGCTAACAAGTAACATTTTAACCTCAGAGTGTTAGGTATTGATACTAACAACAGAAGCAAAGCAGTGGATAGGGCAAGTCAAGCAGCTGCCAGATATGCTGAGTGCAGTGCCTACAGGCTTTTGATCCAGGAAGCTAGAGTAACAATCATCCATGTTCCTTAGCATGTTTAAGGACTAACAGATTTATCTGGGCATAAGCTTTCATGGGTAAAACACACTCACTTCTTCAGATGTATCTGAAGAAGTGAGTGTGTTTTACCCATGAAAGCTTATGCCCAGATAAATCTGTTAGTCTTTAAGGTGCCACTGGTATCCTTATTGTTTTTGTGGATAGAGACTAACATGGCTACCCCCTGATACTTAGCATGTTTGTGGACTGCTGACTTATGTCAGCATCACCAACATTGCTGGAAAATTAGCGGTTCGTGTATAAGTTTGGGTCCTCTGTATCCCATGCTCACCAACACAAGAGTTGTTCAGTCACTAATACCCCTGGTTGCACACCAACATTTCTTCCAGAACATTCTGGGCACATGCACTCTGCCTGCGGTCACTGAAGAAAACAAATTGCACCTTAAAAGATAGTAATTGTCAATTTTGATGGAAAATGTATGCACATTATGAAAGAAACCACACTGGTTTCCTTTATCAACGTGGCTTAGACTGATATTCACGTATGGCCCAGTCTGTCCACACTAACTGTGTTGGGTTCTTCATTGTGCTTGGCAGAACTTCAAAGTCCTGCCAGCAATTAACACTCTTTCAGAGGATTATTACAGGGCTTACCTGTCATTACTTTTATGGATCAATATGACTGCTACTTTAAATACGCGAGTTCACTTAAGGATCAGGGTTCTAACATCATACCAACTTCAGGTACTGATGCACCAATTTTGGTCTTTAGTACCCCTCTAGATTTTGGGACAGCCTTGGTATAGTTAGAAGCCTGCTGAGAACACTTCCTGGTGATTCTGTGCTGAGTGGTGCAAGTAGAAATCATTTCTTGCCAGTACTGCACTCATGGGAGGTACACAAGGAGGGTGGGGGGAACATGATCTCCTCATGTGACTCCTCCCCACACCACCCCAGGGCCTCCACTATCTCCCCATCCCTCAGATACCCCCGTTTGTATATACAAACATCAACATGCTTAACTATTCACTCCCCCACCCCCAAATATGTAGTATTTCAGTCTGTTTATATGAAATATGGAAATGGGGTGAGGAGACATTTCAGGATAGGTATGGCTTATTAAAAGACAAAAATTTTAAGTAGAACTGTATCCTAAACTACATTTATGGTATTGTACCCAAGCATTGCATTTCAATGGGAGATTCAACTTCCTTTATAGGAACAGACTCCTGAAACGCTTACCAGCTCACAAAAGTGGTCCATAGTCATGCAAATAGTCCCATTGTCTTCAATGGGATTGATCAAATTATTAAGGGTTTACACGATTAGTTTCCAAGTTTGTGAATTGTTCTGGATGAAACTGACAATGCCTGAGCTGGCAGGTCAGAAGGAGCTTCATTTGAATAAAGGTGGACAGAAGTGGGATAAGTCTTAGATCCATAGCTAAGATGAGGAACATCTTTTCAGCAAAGTTCTTGGCAGTTTGCTGAGGCAGCTGGCTGGTTTAAGGCTGTCCATGTCTGGCATTATCATCTTCACTTATAGTTCTGACCCACAATGTTGGAAAATGAGGCATTTGTTTTCTTTGTTTTGCAGTTACAGTTAGCAAAATGCATGTTAGACTAGTTTGGCTGCAAAGAAGAATTCTAGATACGCTGGTGTTGTGGGCAGATAGACTGCTGAGGCAAACAACAGTGGTAGTCCGTGCCCGGCGTGCTTAGCGCCAATAAACACACTAGGGGAGAAGCAAGCGGTTATTTATGACATCTCATGGTTGTGGGGGAGACTTGCATGCTCAATTCCAGACACCTAAAACAAGCAGTATGCTTTATATCCATGAGAAACTTTTCTCGTGCAGAGCCCCGTTTCCCTGCCCTCTTTGTCTGGCTGCAGCATTCTTTTTCTTACACTGCTTTCTTCCCCACCTCCTCCTCTTCCCGGCTGTAGCGTTTACTTAGCGAGGTGCATAAGTAACTTGGGCGCGGCGTTCCTTAGTAAGTTTTCCTTCTGCAAGTTATCTTGTCCTTCTGCTAAAGGTGCACAGGCCTCATTATTTCTGCTTTAGACCAATTAGAACTGTTGCAACTGATAACGGCTGTTACACCAGGCCTTTTGTTTATTTATTGGCCTGCTAGGTCAATTAGAGTTTAATATGGACGGACTCTTGCTCATGAGAGGCCTAAGGGAAAACTCCATATTCTTATCGCCTTTACCTTTTAAAATTACTTAGAATAATGCTTAGTGACACTTAGTGGCCTCAACACTGGGAACAATACCTGTTTCCCATCAGGCTGCAGAATATCAGAATACAAACATGCTCTGCTCAGTGCAAGCAGAGGCATTCCTCTAATGATTTGAACTTGATGTGATGCAGTATGGATGTCATGGATATTTCAGCTCAATAGAGAGAAACAGAATCCAAAACACCTTCTGTCCCCGCCATCCCCACATCTTGAGGACCCATGACCAAATTAACAGCACAACACATATGCTAACAAACTTCAACAAAGGCTTTGTTGAAGTTTGTTAGCATATGTATCATATATAAAGAATGAATGTCATCCCTTAGCCCTGTTCTGCTCCTTTAAGGAGCAGAGTGAATCCTCCCCCTAGCCCCAAATCTTTCCGGTACCCGCTAAAAATCTCTTGCTGGTACTGCATACTGGAGGATACCACCCCTGGTACTGAGTAACCAAGCATCTGTAAACCTCTGTACACATTACTCAGTGCTGTGCAGGACTTAGCCATCTCTGGAGCTGGTGTGAGGAAAGTGCAGCCATTCACGAAAGCTTTTTAAAAATATATGCATTTTTTTTCCTAATTCACAAAATAATTCCAGTTCAGTTCATACTTTGGACAAGGTCTTTGTCGGATTTTATTTTTCTTGAACTGGTTCTCCAGTCCTTAGTTTAAACTATCATCTGACTAAAGCTTGGAACCCAACAGATGCTGAGCATCAAAGAGCATTTGAGAATGCTCCCTACTTTGCAGGTTTAGCTCCAGTGTTTTTATATGATATACAGCAACAGCTTCAAAACATTTATTAGAAACTGATAAATAAACATATTTAAAGCTCTTCTTTGATGTATTTAAACAAGTTTATTTGATAACCTATGTCAGCCCCATGCACTAAAAATAGAAGAAAATGTAATAAAAGCTATGATTGTGATGACATTCCATGTCAAGGCCTAACAAAGCAGACAGCAATGCCTCACACGAACTAAAATTGTAAGCTCTTTGGCTCAGGCACTGTCTTTTCATTCTATGTATACTGAGCCTAGCACAACAGGATTCCAATTCCTGATTGTGGCAAGCACTGCTGGAATACCTATAATATATTATGGTATATAACAATAATAATCAAGTTATTCACTGAGCTTTGGGAATATACATATTGTCTAAAAACTTATGCCACTGAAAGGATTTTTTTTTTTGACATAAATGGTCTTTTTTTTAATCTTTGGGTCTTGCGTGCCACATCTGCCTGGGATCAGCATTTGAAATGGATTCTTGTCTTTTGGACATACACTAGGTGAGCAGTAACTACTAGTTCTTTGGCTGTCCATCAGAGTCCAGTGAGAAGGTGGGGTTGACCAAATCCTCCTTGCCTTGTTGAATCTTCACTGACCGAATCAGACTGAAATTATGGGAGAATTGTGGAACCTTGCTGTGCTGCTGCTACCCGGAATCAGTGCATCATTTTAGTTCTTGGTACAGCTTGTATTTTCAATCTGGACACAGGGGATGAGCTACACAGCTCTCATTGAGTTATAACAGTAGTTGTTTATCTAAGTCTTGATGCATTGTGTAGAACACTTACTCCCAAGAGTCTAACTTAATCATACAAAAGGAAGGAAATTCAAAGATAAAATGAAAAATCCTTCTTAGTTTACCCAGTGCTGCCTCGTAATTTCAGGGGCCTTTTGTGTTCTGAAATACCTGCACCTGTTAGAATAAGTTAAGGGCATACTATCAGCCTTATTTCTGTGCTTGTGCACAGTTAAATCAGACAGCTAAGGAGAACTCAATTCTATGTACTGACAGGGAAACATCTGTGCAATTTACAATTTCCCATTGTTCAATTTTCAATTACTTGTTTTGTGCGTGTGACTGTAGGGTTTGTATGTACAATTTAAGCATGCATTCTAAAAGATGTAGGGCAAATTTTGCCTTTTTGAGTGTGAGGATGAAGAGTAGCTGCAAGGGGCATGGAAAAGTAGCAGGCAACTAGACATCAGTGGAGGATATTTCAGGGTGACCTAGGGAACATTCTTTGCAGGACACTGAATCTGGCTGTTCACTGCCTTTCATCTCACTCATTTACAAGGCAATTTCCACCATTGTATCAAATCCTTCTTTCAAAAGAAGCATGGCATGTCCCTCCATAGCATCGGCAGCCAACAGTAGCCTGCTCCCAAGACAGCTGATCTCTGGGCTGCAAAGTGCTGATGAGTGTTTTAGCCAGGCCCCTAGCTAAACAATTCCTGAGTGGCTAGATCAGTCTCCTGCCATTGGAGGATCAGAAAATAAGTCAACCTGCACCCTTTTTTGCGTTTCCCACACCCTTATGAGACACAGCTGAATGTTACCCTTAGCTCTTAGTGCTGTTTGAACATCATTTTTGGGCTTGCTACAGAACAGAAGAGTCAACCTTTTAGCTGATTGAACTGACATCCAATTTTCTGAAAAAGCAAGTATGTCAACTAAATCTCTCTGATACAAGCACAAGCCCTCTAAGCCAATAAGCAGAAATCAGGAAGCAACCAAGAACGACCTGCAGAAGAAAGAGTTTGACGGTTGGGTACTTCAGCATAAGAATCCGATCCCTCTTGGAATCATTTACAAAACTGCCATTGATTTAGATGGAAGTAGGATTGGGCCCTGTTAAAGCAAAACACCAGTGTAGGACCTGATCCTGCAGGATGCAGAACATCTGCTATAGGGTAGCATCAACTCCCACGGACTTCTGTGGGAAGTAAGGGAGCTCTCCATACCACAGGAGATACTGATCACTGTGACTGAGGGAGGTCTTTTAGCTAACTTAACCTTATCAGTGTCATAAGGTATATTTCCCAAATCTGAACCTTAGCGTCCAAAATTTGGGTACCTGCATGAAACCTCTAAGCTTAATTACCAGTTTAGATCTGATAGCCTGCCACCACCCAAAAATATAGCGTTTTGAGGCACTCTGACCTCCCCAACCTTCCCTGGGGACCCCAAGAACCCAAATCCCTTGGATTCTTAAAACAAGGAGAAATAAACCATTCCCCCTCCCCGCCCCCCCACCAGACTTTCCTTGAGAGAGACAGTATTCCTGGTACAGAGAAAAATTAGCCTCTGTCTCCCCCTTCCCTCCTCCCCCACCAGTCCTGGTGTTTACACCCACTCTCCTGGGATACAACAAGGGAAACAAGGAAAGATCAAACAGGTTCTCTAAAAGAAATCTCTTAATAAAAGAAAGGAAAAAAGTAAAGAATTATCTCTGTAACTTCAAGATGTAAATATTACAGGATCCTATAGTTTACAGACAAAGGAAGAAACCCTTCCTCCAGTACCAATACAAATCAAAATATTCCCAGCAACTACACATATAAAAGTTAACCAGCCAGATCCACATGTGCAAATAGAGTAAAAACAAACAATTAAAAAGCCCAAATCGCCTGTTCTTCTTACTATTTGAACAGAACTTTAGAGATACTGTAGTAATGTCTGGTCCCTCTCATATCCCCAAGAAAAGACACACACACAGAACAAAGGACCCACACCCAAAACTTCTCTCCACACAGGGTTGAAAGTATCTTGTCTCCTGATTGGTCCTCTGGTCAGGTGTTTAGTTCCCTGTTTGTTAACCCTTTACAGGTGAAAGAGACATTAACCCTTAGTTATCAGTTTGTGACAATCAGGAACCAGAAATACTAGATGTGACTGTCATCAGATCACATCTTAGTATCAACAAACCATACAAGATTGTGGTTGGTTTATTTCTGATCAGTGTTTTCCTCACACACAGGCCTTCCTACAGAAAATACTGTATTCACAGAAGGAATGCATCTGACAGTGGGACAATAGGCTATGAATTTTACTTTAAAAAAAAAAGTATGGCTCAAGTCGATAGCTTTGACCATTGGTGCCTAGGTAGCAAAAATTCCATTTAATAACTTGGATCCTCTATATAATATGCCCTCTGTAGAATACATCATTCTATCAGGAACAAGTTCTCTACTTTTACAGTGTCGCATTAGAAGCTGATGTTAAGATTTGTTCAGCTAATGAAATCTTTACTTTTCTGTTATGTTATCTCTGACATACAGGCTGAAGGTTTTATCTTTATCTGAGCTATAATTCTTACAGATGAATCACCTTACCTAAACTAAGGTAACAGTAGAATCATTTGGAAACAATCAAACTGGAGTCTTTTCTTTGTTTTCATTATCATTTTTACTGTTATTTCCTATATCTGTCCATTTGAATGATTCATAAGGGAGTTTTCTGGGGTGCACTGTAAAGATTATTCTCAGATTCTGTGACTGCTATAGAAATACATTATTTGTTAGTGTAGCAATCACAGCTGAGTTTAGGTTTACTACTCTCTTTTAGCTCTTGGTTTTTGCATGCTGTGGAGAGTTTATTTATGGAAAGTTAAAATTAAACTGCTTTATATGGATTTAATCAAATTAACCCTCCTTCTGTACTCAAAGTAGTTCTCAGTCAAATATTCTATGACATGAGTATTTCACTAGTACGTATTTATTACAGCTGATTTAATCTTTTCCATTTGAAGTGTTTTTAGGCAGAAAATTAGGTTATGGACTAAATTATTTTTTTTGCAAATAATAAATATTAACTGTCCTCAGAAAACTTTTCACAGAACTTTTCACAGTTCACATCCATAAGTCACTATGGACAAAATTAAAAACTTTTCCCTAATTGAAACTTCGTACATTGAGGTGCTACAGTTTTTTTTCCAGACCTTCATAAGGGAGGCCATGGTTGCGTGAGCCATTTCTAGTTATTGTCTGATTTCTATGGAACTGCCCCCTTGATTTTATATGTATGAGCCCAGATAATCAAATTTATCTACCGCCTCTACAAATCAACCTTTAAATTGTGATGTCCACTTGCATTTTGTTTTTGTTAATTGTGTCAGCGTGGCATGCATTTAATTTTTACCACATTCAGGGATAGTTCATATTCTTCACTATTTTTTTTAAACAGATTCCAAAAATGTTTTGCATTTCAGTTATTGTAGTTATTATTACTTATAATATAATTAATTATAATAATGAAAGCATTTTGTCGTCAGTGTGGAAATCCTAGCTCCTTCCCCCTTGTCAAAACCTTTCAGGGCTTGTATGCAAAATTTATTATGAAGCATGTTGAAAAAAGTTGGTGAGAGAATACATCTATTTCACACCCTGCCCAGTGAATAACCACTCGCTGTTGTCTGCTGCGGTTTGCACCATTGATAGTAGAGGCTTGAATGATTTCAGTGGAGTGTTTTGTAATCCCTAGGTCTACCAGTATCTGCCAAAGATGTCATGTCAGATGCTGTCAAATGCTTTTGAGTATTCAGTGAAACACATGACCAGTGGATGATTATAATCCCTGCATTTTTCACTGATGTCACATGTGTTTGCAATTTAATCTTGTGCCTTGTCCTCTCTGCAATCAGCTTGTTATGCTTCTATCATTCAGTTAATGTGATCCTGAATAACGTAAAGCAGAATTTTGCTTATGTCCAATATCAGGGAGATGGTATGATTGTTAATAAACTCTGTTATGTCTCCTCTCTTTTGTTGGGGGCAGAAAGTTTCCCTTTCTCCAGCCAATTTCTAGTTCCCCATACATCATTACAAAATTTTCCATGTGAGATCAATACTGTGGTTACCAATTGCTTGTAACAACTCTGCTGGTATGTTATCTACCTCTGGTGCTTTCCTGACTTCATTTTCATAATAGCACATACCACTTCCTCTTGTAGGATTGATGGCTCCAATTCTGTACTCTCCTTTCTGTCATTCTGTATTGTAAGTGTTTCTAATGAGGCAGACAGTAATCTCTCCACCGGCATTTGAGATCATCAACTTCATTGGGGATTCTGCAATCGTGATCTTTTATTATGTTCGATTACACAGAAAATTTTGATAAGACGTCTGACCACTGTCAACATTCCTTTTGTATTATTACAGTATTTGTAATTCTCAAATTCTGCATATTCTGCCCTTATGTATTCACTTTTATTTTGCCTAGTCTGCTTCTGGATCAGTCTGCGGGCTCAATTCCTTGTATTCCTTCGTATGTTCTTTGATCTCCAGGATATTTTTTTTTCATTCTGCATCTTTTTTTTTTGACAATTCAAACACTGTCTCAGTTACCATGGTGCAGTCTGATGCTGACTGTTCAGAATATGTGCTTTGGTGGCTTCGAGCATGATAGTTTTCATTTTTATTCCAAAATTAATTTGGGTTGTTCTCCTCTTTTGCCTCTGACAATGCCTCAAACACCTTCTGTACAGAAACCTTGTAGTCATGGATGATTTTGGAGAAGTCCAGGCATAGTGGACCTGCCAAACATCTTCTTTTTTAAGTTTTAATTTTGTTTGAAGCAAACAGTTGATGGTCAAATCTTTGTCGTATTGTATGTTCAATCTCCAGCACAGCTGTATCACTACATAGCTGATCTGTTTTTTTGTCATCTTTATGTATATAAATGCCTATGATGTTGGGTGAAACTAGTGTTTGTATTGATCTCGTGATTAGAGCTGCAGAATTCAAATGAACAACTTCCTTTCTCGTTTTGTAAATCTAGACTATTGTTTCCCATTACTTCTTTTTGAGATCTTACACATCCCACTTTAGCATTCAGGGGCCCAGATACAAGAGCAATACCTTCGCTTGGTATCCTAATGAATGTCTCTGCAAGTTGTTCATAGAACTCAATCATGACATCATCAACTGCTATCACAAAAGCATAATCCTGTATGATTGTCATTTTGATTGGCTTATCTCAAAGGCAAATTGTAATGCTTTTATTGCTGATTGGGTTGTATCAAAGTACACACTTTCGTGTCTCCTTGGACAGGATAAATGGAACTCCATTTTCTCCGATTCTGAGTAGTACATTGCATAGCCATCAATCATCAGAAGTGACCTTACTATTCCATCACAGCTCTGAGATTCCACATATATCTATTTTGTGTCTTTCCAATTCCTTGGTCACAATGGCACACTCCCCTTCGTACATACCCCTCACAATCCATATTCCTACTCTGATTGGTTTATGAAGGTTCAGGTCACTCTTTCCCTTGGTGCAAACATCAGGCACTATTTTTTCATGTGATCTGGTACAGCACCATCATAATTGGAATCTATACTCTGGAAGGGCAGAGATTATTGGATTAATAGCACCGAGAGGCCCCTATCAGAATATGGGCTTCATTGCACACTGTGCATGCACACACACATGAAGATATGGCCACTGTCAAGTAATCCTGCATTGGCTTAAGAATGTAAGTACCAACATCAGGGCAAGACAGTTAAGAAACAGAGAAAAAAAACCCAAATTGGTTTTGAATTCTACACTTGGATTTTGCCAGCCAAGTATCAGCTGTGAACTCCTCAAGCACTATAATGGCCTTAACATGGAGTCACAGACAGTCCCCTTGGGTATGCCAGTCTATCTTGCCACCCAGGTAGCTTGCCTTTGTGATCGATGGTACCTTACTCCAAAAATCAAAATAATATTCAGATTACTTCCAGTCCTAAGGGGCTAGTTACTTACCACAAGCCAGTGGTACTTTAGAGCTTATACCAAAGACAATGCTTGTGAATCCTATAAGAAACTAACTAAATATTAACTTTAAAAAAAGAGAGAGAGAGAGAGACATATTTTAGAGCTAACCCAGGCTAAGCAGATGCGGATGCCTTGCTTATGCTTAGAAATCTTGCTCTCCCACAATTCAAGTAGCATAGAAATATAGTCTATTTTTAGGGATTTTTATCTCCTTTCCCCTTGAGTACAAGCTGATGGAGTGAGTTCATGTGCAGGTCTCTTCTTCATGGGGAGAAGGGAGGAGAAATGCAATTATCAAAGTTTTTGTTCTGTGATGTCCTCAGATTACATTGTTTTTAAATACAAGTCTGTATTTGAAAACAGATTGTGGCAGTTAGGCTGAGCAACCTTAATCTGCATGTAATAAACAAAGCAAACTTTTTTGAAGAATTTAGGCATTTTCCCAATCCTCTCAAGTATTAGATATTTCTAATCCAGCACATCTCAGACACAGTACATCTGAAAAGACCAGTCAGGAAGGGCTAATATATTCTGAAGAACTAAAAATAAAAATCCTTTGACACATCACAGTTGGAAATGAATTTGTGCTTGCTGTTGCATTGACTCCATCTTTTCTGAGACAGCTAAAATAAATCTTATTACAGTGGTGATTCCATTGGCAAAGTAGATTAATATTTGCAATTATTACAAACTAGCAATTGAGAATCACTGGCATTTTGGGGAGTGTGAATGCATTATTTAGGTAACCTATATATTTATTTATATTTCTTCTTAATAACCTTTCATATATTCAATACAGAAATTAAGGCAGTTGGTAGTATAATGTTTAGTAATTAGTAATTGATCTTTTGATAGCAAATGAAATATTAATAGGCTTCCCCTTGTATTACAGCAATGATTGGACAAACCCTGTGCCAGGAATATAAAAACCCCTAGGCATTATTCAGGGATAATTTCTATTATGCACAGTGATAAGCAAAACCAAAGAATTTGTGAGTCACTGTTTATCTGAGTACCAGAAAACAACCTTCATCACTAGATTGTGAATTCAAGCGCTTCAAATTGTTTCCCATTGCTTCTGTAGAAATCATCCCAATATATTAGGAAAAATGTGGGTAAGTGAACAAAGACACGTAAAAGATGCCTTTTGGCAGGAGCAAAAGAACCCACTGCCTGATCTTTTACTTGTCACTTGTAAGGTATATGACTCCATCAAGTTCAAAATTTATATTCCATTCCAGAAGCAGAGCAGCACAGAGATTCTCTTAGTGATCACAGAAGGAGGGGATAGCAATGGCAGAAGTAGTCGTAATCACTGATCTGACTGGGACTCAGTTCGTATGTCTACACTGCAATTAAGAACCTGTGGCTGGCCCATGCCAACTGACTCGAGTTTGCAGGGCTTGGACTAAGGGACTGTTTAATTGTCATATAAACCACCTCGCATGGTCTTAGAGCCTGGGCTCCAGCCCAATCCCAAACATCTACACCACAATTAAACATCCCCTTCTCATGAGCCTGAGGCAGTGGGCATGATCCAGTTGCAGGTTTTTAAATGCAGTGTAGATTTATGCAGTGAAGCTAGTACACACCTCTCCCTCTCCTTCTGTCACCACCTCCAAACTGGCTGCTTATGGGTAGTTTGTGTTCTAGAAACTTCAGCAGCATATGTTCCCCTCTTGAGATCTGGTCATGCATGTCACATTCCTATTTCAAAACATGAGTGGGTTGGAAGGCAGACTCCATTACAGGGAAACTCTAGCAGCATAATGACAATGTGTATCACACGTTTGCTGCTGTTCTCTCTCTTCTGCTTTTAAAGTTTGTTTTGGTAAAAAACAAAAAAAAACAATAGATGACACAGTCCTGCAAGATTCTGAGCACCTCCTAGAAGGAGCTAAGTACGCTCCACTCCCATTGCCTTCAATGGGAGTTAAAGGATCTCATCTGTACTAAGTCATTCAGCACCCTGTAGGATGACACCATTTCTCTAAGTGAGGACATTTGTGGCACACATCTGGAAAGAATCATTCCTAGAAATCTCTGTAATTCTTGTTTACTCTGAGGTTGTGGGATGTTTACCATAGCCTCCATTTTGGTGTCAGTCAACAAAAAAAAGACATCAGTTTAAGTAACATTATCTTGTTTCTTCAAAAGCTCAGCTTCTATATTGCGGACAGTTCTGGTCAGGGCTGGCTCCAGGGGTTTTGCCACCCCAAACAGCCAGGAAAAAAAAAAAAAAGCCACGATCCGCAGCAATTCAGCGGGAGGTCCTTCACTCCAAGCAGGAGTGAGGGACCCTCCAACGAATTGCTGCCGAATACCTTAAAGTGCCACCCCGCTCGGGAATTGTTGCCCCAAGCACCTGCTTGGTAAGCTGGTACCTGGAGCCAGCCCTGATTCTGGTGCACTAGATATAGGAAAGGCCAGGGCTGACAAGGGTGGGGCAAATAGAAGGCAGGGTTGTACTGGACCCCAGAGATCAAAGGGGTCCCCAAAATATCTTTAATGTGTGTAAATAAAGTGAAATGGGAGAGGGTAAGGTCACAGCTACTATGATATACCAGGACCCCACAATTCTCTAGACAGGCTCGCCAAAAAGATAACTTAAGGGGAAAAATATATTCTGTCCAACAGCCGGGCAAATGGACTGTATTTCAAACTTCTTTTATGCAGCTGTGTTTGCTAAAATCCTTTGAATGCTCTGAAAGTAGAGAAGTTAGTTCCAATCACTCTGCTACTTATTTCTCCCACAGCTAACAGCTGAATATGCTCTGCTGTTATGGTTTTTATGTTTCTTTGGATATAGCCATGGTCTCACAGTTGTTTGGTTATTTTAACTTATTAATAGAGCTGGCCAGGAAACTGTATTCCCATCCCATGAGAATATTTGAGATTTAAAAAAAAAAAAAGTCCCAACACAATTGATGACCAAAAAAAACTTACTCTTTTTTTTCTCCCAATAAAATAAATAAATAAAATAAATGAAAATCAAATCATGCCAATAAAACATTCTGTTTCATAGAATCATAGCTATGTTGGGATGGTCATCCAGTCCGGCCCTGGCACTAAGGCAGGATCAAGTAACCCTAGACCATTACTGGGTTTGTCTAATCTGTTCCTGAAAAATTCTGATGATGGGGATTCCACAACCTCCCTTGCAAGCCTATTTCAGAGCTTAACTATCCTTTTAATTAGAAAAATATTTTTTTCCTAATATCTAAACTAAATCTCCTTTGCTGCAGATTAAGTCCATCATTTCTTGTCCTTTCTTCAGCAGACATGGTGAACAATTGATAACTGTCCTCTTTACATTTGAGGACAGTTATCAGGATCACCCTCAGTCTTCTCATTTCAAGACTAAACATGCCCTTTAAAAAAATCTTTTAATAAGTCAAGTTTTCTAAAAACTTATTTTTTTTGTTCTCCTCTGGACTCTCTCATTTTCCTAAAATGTGGCACCCAGAACTGGACACAGTACTGTAGCTGAGGTCTCACCAGTGCCAAGTAGAGTGGAACAGTTACCTGCTGTGCAGGGATGGTGCAAGGATGTTTCGCACTCTAGGCGAAACTTCCACCTTGCACCCTCCCCATCCCGTGCCCCCACCCTGAGCCGCCCACCACGGCAGCTCCTCCCCCTCCACCCTGAGGCACCTCTCTTGTGGCAGCTCCCCACCCTCCACCCTGAGGCACCCTCTGCCCCAGCTCACCCCCCGCTCCATCCACGAGCACAAGCACCCTGTGGCTGCTTCACTTCTCCCGCCTCCCAGGCTTGCGGCACCAATCACTTTGGGCACCGCAAGCCTGGGAGGCAGGAGAAGTGAAGCAGCCATGGCGTGCTTGGGAAGGAGGCAGGGCAGGGATGAGCTGGGGTGGGGAGTTCCCCTGCGTACCGCCCCCTCCCCCTTACTTGCTGCAGGCAGCCCTCTCCATGCTCCCCTGCCGCAGCTCCCTCTGCCTAAATGTCAGCGGCAATCGGGGTGGCCGAACATCTGGCCACCACGGTCGCTGCTGAAGAAAATGGTGCCCCCCCCAAATGCCAGCACCCTAGGCGACCACCTAGGTTGTCTAAATGGTTGCACTGGCCCTGCTCCTGTGTCTTACATACGACATTCTTGTTAGTACATCCCTGGTGATATTAGCCTTTTTCACATTTGCATCACATTGTTGGATCATATTCAGTTTGTAGTCCACTATAACCACTAGATATTTTTCAGCAGTATCACCACCTCATTTTGTAGATGCACATTTCATTTTTCCTGTAATACTTTGCACTTGTCTTTATGTAATTTCATCTTGTATATTTCATGCCAATTCTCCAGTTTGTCAAGGTCTTTTAGAATTCTAATTCTGAATTCCAAAATGCCTGTAACTCCTCCCATCTGCAAGTTTTATAAGCATGCTCTCCATTCCATTATCCAAGTCATTAATGGAAATATTGATTAGTATTGGACGTGGGACTAACCCCTGTGGTGCCCCCACTAGATATGCCGTCCCAGTTTGACAGTTAACCACTGAAACTATTATTTGAGTCTGTCAACCAGTTTTGCACTCACCTTATAGTAATTTCATCTAGACCACAATTCCCTAGTTTCGTTATGAGAATGACATGTATGACTGTTTCAAAAGCCTTCCTAAAATCAAGACATATCACTAATGCTATGATTTAGTCACAGAAATCACAGAATCCATGACTTCCGGTGATCTCTATGACTTCAGCCTGTGGTGCTGGGGAGCTGCAGAGTCCCTTGCCACTCACAGGGACCAGGAGTTGTGGGGTTTCCCTGCTGTCTCTGGCAGCCCCCAGATCTCCAAGCTACCATCAGTGGCGGGGGTATCCCACAGCTAAGGGTGGTGGGGGAACCCCTGAGCTCCTAGCCCCCCCAGAGCTATGGGCAGCAGGGGCAACCACAGCTCCTGTTGCCCGCAAAGGAAGCCCCCAGATGCTGCAGGTAGCAGAGGGCCCCGCACCTCACAGTTGTGGGCTATGGGGGACCCTGGAGCTCCAACACTCAACTTGCGGTGGGTGGGGCCCCGGAACTCCTAGCCACTGTGCAGCTGCCCTGCTGCAGGCAGTTTGGGAACCCATAGATCCCCATTTTGTCATGGATATTTTTACTAAAAGTCACAGATAGGTCAGGGCTTCCATAATTTTTTTTCTTTATTGTCCATGACTTTTACTAAAAATGTCTGACAAAATCTTGGCCTTACATGTCACACCTACTGCTTCCCCCTTATGCACTGGGCCAGAAACTCTATCAAAGAAGGAAATTAGGTTGGTTTGGCATGATTTGTTCTTGACAAATCAGTGTAGGCTATGCTGTATAACCCTATTATACTCTAGGTGCTTACAAACTGATTTTTTTAAATAATTAGTTCCGGTATCTTTCCAGTAATCCAAGTTAGGCTGACTGGTCTGTAATTTGCCCCCCAGTGTACGTGCACGTGTGTGCGCACACACACACATTGTTCTTCTTTCTAAGGACAGGCACTATGCTTGCCCTTCTGGGACCTCACCCGAAGTACATGAACTCTCAAAGATAATTGCTGACAGTTCCGAAAATGCTTTAGCTAGTTCCCTGACTGCCCTAAGATGAATTTCATCAGGCACTGTCAGACTGAATACATCTTATTTATCTAATATTTTAATTGTTGTCTCCCTATTTCAGCTTGTGTTCTTTCCCCCTTGTGAATATCTGGTCACCATTAATCATTTTATTGATTACTGAAGCAAAATAGGCATTAAATACCTAAGCCTTCTTGATGTCATCAGTTAGTAGCTCTCCTTCTCTACTGAGCAGACTATCTATACTTCCTTTCATCTTTCTCTTTCTCCTCATGTATTTAAAGAACTTCTTCTTCTTGCCCTTTACGTCCCTTGCTAGGTGTAACTCATTTTGTTCCTTAGCCTTTCTGATTTTGTGTTTATATACTTGTGCTATTCTTTTGTACTGCTCAGCAATTGGTCCATATTTCCACATTTTGTAGGTCACTAAAGAACTTCTGAAGGAACCACATTGGCGTTCGCATGTTCCGATGGAAAAAAAAAATCTTAAAAAAATTCCTGACCATCTTATGTTGCTATTATCTTATCGTATTATTGCCATTGGATGTGCTCACTCATTTAATTCACTGGCTTCTTGTTTTACTTTAAAATTCAACATGGTGAGATTAATTTGCTAAGCAAGAAACTACCATTCCCTTCAAGTTGCTTCAACCTCCATTTCCACTGATCTAAAATGCTCCAAGATGGACAGAAGGGTGCACCCCTCTCACCCAGCCAATAGAGACAAGGGACACAAAATCTATGCAAGACTGTCACCCAGTAGAAACTCTTCTTATGGGGGAGGCAGACATTGCAGAAGATTGAGGTCTGTGCAGAACTTGTGGTGAAACAGCAGAGACTGAACAGGTTCCTGCAGCTGGAAGGCTGAGGAGATTGGCCCTAGAGTTTTGTTCGGGCCCCAGAGCCAGTGACTAGCTCAGGCTCTTTAAGGGACAGGAGACAGAATAATGCTATTGCAGACAAAATGTCCTTGACACAGGAGACTAGTTTTGGAGATAGTCAGTGTTCTTTGAACAGCTGTTGGACCTACAAGAAGGGGCTACTGTCCATGTAAAGAATAAACTATAGAGAGATAAGGAATGTGGTGGTGCATGCATGGTGGGGCAGGGACTTGTAGCCAAGCTATTACTGCTGTTGGGGCATCCTGCTATCAGGGGCTGAACAAGAAATGTTACCACAGCATCAGGTGTACAGTGAAGAAGGTCCCTCGATGAGACATCACAGACTGATCCTGGCCAGAAAACCTTTGAATTAACAACATGCTTTTAACAGAAGACTAGACTGGTGAGGAACTAATCCTAGGCACTGTGGCTGAGGACCCCAACACACTATTGGACTGCCTTTAGGGGCTAAGCTAATAATTGTTAATACTTTGAAATATAACTGATTAAGCCAAACACACCTAGGGCCTTTGTAACTTTCCACTTTCCTGCCACGCTTAGTAAAACATTCCTTCACATTAGACGTGGTTATTGGACCCTCTCTGGCTAGCACCTATGGGATCTAGAAGCTAAAGTGTCTTCAGCACTTCCCTCTGAGTCATGAACTACCTGGCACCCTAGTAGGTCCCTTAAGAGATTTGGTTCCCACTAGAACTGTCCAGATGATGACAACTTTCATAACAACTTTCAAAGTTTTGAAACCTCAAAAACATTTCAAATATTTTTACAAATTGGAATCACGTTGAAATGTCCATTTTTAGATCAAAAAAGGTCATCTCTCTCTCTCTCTCTGGTCAGAAGTGAGGTCTGAGCCTCAGAAACCTTACCATCGACAATATTATAAAAATCAGTGTGTGTCTGGCGAAACCTTTCAAGCTGTTCCAACCAGCTTCTAGTATCACAACACTGAGCAGCCATGTTAGTTATAATGTGTTTTAGTTACAGTAAAACCTAGTCTCAGTGAAGATGAATTTTGCTGGGTAGAAGAACTTCAGGCTTTAAACAAATGCAATGTTAAAAAAAATTTTAAAGAGAGACATGAGTCTTTAGTACAACCAATTCATTCAAGCATATAATTTAATTATTCTAATTCCTTGTTTTCATTTAGGCAATATGACATTAATTGTATATTTAATTAGGCTTAATTTTTACAAAGTAAAGTATTTAATATAAAAACTGAACTTCCATAAAAGCAAGTGACTTCCTATTGCCTCTATATATATTTTCCATACTTGATGTGCCATTTACTGTGCAAACAATCTCTGTCCAGTGGATGTTTTTGGTTTTTTTTTAAAGAAAAATCATCATCATCTTTTTATTCCCAATTCTGTGTTATGACTTTTCTGGTAATACTTTGGCTTGATTTCCTGTATCAAGTTCACGGTTACAACCCATTCATTCAATTCCATAGTTACTTTGCAATTTCTATTTTCTGCAGAACTGACATGGGACACTACCAATAAATAATTCATCCAAAGCTGCACTCACTTCATCAATGCATGTTATTCCATGTGAATCCTTACTTTTACATTATTGAAAAATTGTTCTGGTGGAATTCGGACACTTGCCCAGGTACAGGAAATTTGTTCCTAGGCTGTCCAGTGTCACTTCTCTCAGAGCCAAGCTTTTACTTCCCTGGTTCTGCTAATTATTTTCAAATGCAGTCTTTGTAAGAGCTATGTTTAGTAGCATGCACACCAAATATATCTTCATGTTCTCTCTGGTTTATAAAGATTCCTATTTATGATTTACTAACTTCTGGAGCTTGGCATACATCTGCTGCTTTAGTTTAAGTTAATCCTGGATCTTTTATCAATTGCAACTTCAAACATATCATATAAATGCTACAAACTATGCTGCACTTTGTTGAAGGATCTCTTTGGGCTACATACTCACAAGTTTTACTGTTTAGCTCTTTTACCTTTTCATCTTTTGCTTCACCTTTCTAATATGCACAAGTTATATATTTCAAGTGTTAGGATCTTTCTTATTTAGTGTCCAGTAAATTTATAAAAAACTGCATTCAGATGACATCTGTCAATATTACTCTCAAAAGGTACATAAACCTTCAACATGCTTTCCTGCCACATGCAGGAATAATGTGGCTATATATTCTGATTTACCAGGAATATCCTGTTTTGAGGGAGGGTAATGCTGAGTTCCTGGTTGTATTAACTAAAGACAAAGTAATCTCTGATTTTAACTCAGCCATAGGACATATTGTAAAGATGCTCTTGCTGTTTGTACACTGAGCCATAGAGAGCATTGCCCAACAATAGCACAGCTTAGCAGCTCTGCAAGTAGCATCTCCACAGGTTTCTTCTGCTGCCTTCTCAGCAGTGTAAGGAACATTGCTTTCTCCTCACCTGCTACATTCTGGTTCTTCCAGATGCCACTTGGCCAGAATGGGATCTAGAGCAGTGACTCTCACCTAGCCACTCCTAATGGTTCTCTCTCCTTCCTCCCACTTTCTTCCCAACCCAGGATACTAAATGTTTCCAACCCTTTATTTCTAAAGAGAATCCAGAGGGTATACTGACCAATTTCTCAATCAACTCAGGACTCTCACATATGATCTTTCATGATGTTCTATTCTACCACTCCTTCTGTTCACCACCAGAGCTGGTATATTTATAGTTTTATATTTCCATAGAATCTCAGGGTTCAAAGGGACCTCAGGAGGTCATCTAGTCCAACTCCCTGCTCAAAGCAGGACCAGCCCCCAGACAGATTTTTGCCCCAGACCCCTAAATGGACCCCTCAAGAATTGAACTCACAACACTAGATTTAGCAGGCCAATGCTCAAACCACTGAGCTGTCCCTCCCCCCATATTTTCCAACCTGTCTGGTGTGGTTGAGTCACTTACTATTGTCTGAGAGCGAGTGGGGTGTAGATAAAGGCTAGATTCTTGAGGTTCAACTCAGATAAGACAAAGAGGAAGAATACAGGGAAAGGTAAGCACCCTGAAGAAGCTGATGAGATTATACCAGCACCCCTCACATGAGAGTTAATACTTACTATTTATTACACAGTTTTGCCATGTAGAGATCTTAGGAAACCCAGCTACTGCTGCATATTCAGGAAGCAACATTTGCCAAAAATACTTTACATTAACTGAGCTTGGCAAAATGGTTGCCTCCTCCTCCTTCAGATGCCAAATTCACCACAGTCAGCTGTACCTGTCACCTGAAGTTTGCATTCCTGAAATGTGTTCTGAGTCTGCACCTTAAGACCTTTCAGAAATTGCAGCTCTGCATAATAGCAGTTTCCCATAAGAAGCATCCACCTGTGATGTGCAAAATGTTTGGCATCCACTTGATTTCTGAATGAAGTTTAAAATGTTGGTTTTAACCTATAAATCTTAAATGATCACAACTGCTGTGGAAACATAGGAGGAGACAGTGATCAACTGGGGTCCCTGAATTTGTAACCTCTTGATCTAAGCAACAGGAACTGAGTTCTTGGCTCAGGAATTCATTCCCATCCTTCCTCTGCTAGAATCCAAATCTGATAACTTTCAGCATACATACGTACTATGAGAGATGTGAGTGTTTAATTGGATTTTGGAGCTGATAGAAGAGTCCTTTGTTGGCACTTAACCAATTTGTAGTTGCTTTTATTTAATTACTGTTCTTAGACTGTACATGTGCTTAGAGTGTTCACCAGCACATTGTAAATGCCCAATTGCATAAGTAAATAAAAAGTGGTATCCTCGCTTGTGGAAGATAAGATCATTGCCATCTAGAGACTTTCTGCTTGTGTTAGTAGCTTGTTTGTGGTGTTGGCTAATGGTTTGACAGGTCAGTATTAGAATAGTTGCACATATCTTTTCATGAAAGATGTTTATTACTGTCATTATTGGGAAAATAATCCACCAGTACATAACACAAGATATGTTCACTAATGTAGCATCTTGTAATGCTCTTGCTCAGTGGCCACTTATGTTCAAATTAGAGAAAAAATCTTACTAGGGTAGCAGCACAATGATTTTTCATTGAACTGTATTTGTTATCTATCTATATCTCCTGGAACGGA
This sequence comes from Chelonoidis abingdonii, assembly GCF_003597395.2. Lineage (NCBI taxonomy): Eukaryota > Metazoa > Chordata > Testudines > Testudinidae > Chelonoidis > Chelonoidis abingdonii. The sequence continues at coordinate 112,545,757 of NC_133770.1, forward strand.
GTGTTTGCTAACCCCATAGATTAGAATAAATAAATAATCATCATCATCATAATAATAATAATACCATTCCAACACTGCTTTACGCTGCGGATCTCAAAACACTTTAGAAAAATAAATAAGTATCATTAGCCTCATTTTTGTGGTCAGGAATGCAGAGAGATTAGGTGACTTGTTTAAGTTTTATTAATATTAGATAAACTTGCTCCTATTTTCTATAACAAGGAAGATATAAATTGTGGACTTTCAGCAGTGATACTATTTTCTTTCACAATATTGTTGTTTCTTTTCCTTCTAAATCCCTTTACTCCATTACATCTACTGGTAGATCAGTGGGATTAACACACATAGAAATGCATTAGCCAAAAGGAATTCTTGGTGAAATGGACTACTATGCTACTTGGGTACACCTAAGGAATTTTAATGGGTTTCTTTTGTAATCATGAGAACTTATCTGGTACTGCAGAAATGCTATAGACACAATCCTGGGACATCCAAGGTGTCCCATGAATATATTTATAAAATGAGGAAAAAGGTGAATCTTTGCTGAAGAGCTATATCAACAGTCCCAGTTCTTAATGTGATTCTGGTGTGAATGACAACAGTAGAACATTTCTGAAAAGGACTTCTAAGACTTCCATAAGACTACAATTGTGCTGGTCAGAATAAACATATTACTTACCGTAGCACTGAACTGTGATGGTCTTCCTCCTACAGGAAACAGATATACAAAGTACATTTTAATATACTGCTACATTCTGGAAATGTTCCTTTAGTTCCTATGGTTCAGTAGATTACTTCCATTTGGATTTAAGGATTACTGCTTCAAAGCCTAGCCACATCAGACTCTGCACAGACTGAAAAGGTGCTTAGAAGTTTCAAATCATTACATCTCATTTGACATGTTGACAGCTAATACAGATATGCATGAGAGGAACACACAAAGCATTGTCATGCTAACAGTGTCCAAGGAGATGGTAAAAGCACCATAGGAAGAGTGGAATATGGTAGCTTCTCAGTTACCAAAGGTAGGCTTTTCCTACTGACTGAAGAAGTTAACTTCAATATCTTTCCTTCAACCATCACCAAAAAGCACACAAGCATTCTCAAAACAGCTAAAAATAAAATACAGGAAAAGAGATATACAGAATGATAAATGTCAAGTGTTTTCAACAACTCCAAATATGCATAGCCCTATAAATTCCATCATTGAGCTCTGCAATGCTAGCCTTCACAAATAAAGTCTAGAATTCTCTCTCTCACCTTGACTAGTCCAAATGAGGAAAATACCTCCAAGAAATAAATCCACCACTTACCATGTTAGCAGTTTGTCACAGGACAGCTAGTTCCTGTGGGTGACTAAGCCCAGTGCCCCTAGACCACAGCAGGTAAACCCAATCCAGCCAATTAAAGAAGGAGGGGCTACACCTGGGCCTATAAAGGGCTGCTAGTGGAGAAATTGAGGTAGGCTGCAGTGTGGGGCAGCATAGTCACAGCTGAGCAGAATTAGCACCTGTTGTGGATCCCTGGAAGAAGGGGCTACAGACTCAGGGAAGCAGCCTTGGGGCTGTTGCTCCCAGAAGAGAGCAGAGCTGACTGAAACTGAGAAGCTGCTAAGCATAGAAATGCAAGAGATCCCTGAAAGAGGAGGTCCTAAAGCCAAGGAATGAGTTAAAACTGTTTTATTGTTTGTGTGCTAACCTGTGTTATAGAAATAAGCCTCCTCCCAATACACTGGGTGTGGCAATACATGCTTTGAAGCTGGGGAAAAGCCCAGCCTGGTGACACAGTTCTTTAGAGCAAAACCAGTGTCTACAACTTTAAAAAACAAACAAAAAAAACAACAACAACAAAAAAACAGATTGTGATACCCTTATGCATGGGGGACAGAGAATGCCTTATTTGTAGTACAGTCCCACTGAAATCATTGTGACATTTGTCCAACATAGCTCCCCTATCAAACAATCATTGGACTGGAAGGGACCTTCAGAGGTCATCTAGTTCAGTCCCCTGTACTCAAGGCAGGATTCAGTATTATCTAGACCATCCCTGACAGATGTTTGTCCAACCTGCTCTTAAAAATCCCAAATGATGGAGATTCCACAACCTCCCTAAGCAATTTATTCCAGTGCTTAACCACTCTGACAGTTAGGAAGTTTTTCCCTAATGTCCAACCTAAACCGCCCTTGCTGCAATTTAAGCCCATTGCTTCTTGTCCTATTCTCAGAGGTTAAGAAGAACAATTTTTCTCCCTCCTCTTTGTAGCAACCCTTTATTTACTTGAAAACTGCTATCATGTCCCCTCTCAGTCTTCTCTTCTCCAGACTAAACAAACCCATTTTTTTTTTCAATCTTTCCTCATAGGTCGTGTTTTCTAGACCTTTAATCGTTTTTGTTGCTCTTTGGACTTTCTCCAATTTATCCACATCTTTCCTGAAATGTGGCACCCAAAACTGGAAACAATACTCCTCCAGTTGAGGCCTTATCATCATGGAGTAGAGTGGAAGAATTATTTCTCATGTCTTGCTTACAGTATTCCTACTTAAACAGAATAATGTTTGCTTTTTTTTTGCAACAGTGTTACACTGTTGACTCATATTTAGCTTCTGATCCTTTATGACCCCCAGATCCCTTTCCGCAGTACTACTTCCTACGCAGTCATTTCCCATTTTGTATGTGTGCAACTGATTGTTCCTTCCTAAGTGAAGTACTTTGCATTTGTTCGTATTGAATTTCATCCTATTTACTTCAGATCATTTGTCCAGTTTGTCCAGATTATTTTGAATTTTAATCCTATCCTCCAAAGCACTTGCAACCCCCCTCACTCTCCAGCTTGGTATCCTTTGCAAACTTTATAAGCGTCCTTTGCCCATACTTGCTCATGTTCCATCTTTCCCTGTGGTCTCAGTCATAGCTGGAGAGAGGCATTCAGCTGCTTCTAACACTATGTTGTACAACCAGAGGTAAATGATAACCTGTGATTCTGCAGAGAGCTAGAGAATGACCTCGTACACAGATGTACCCCTGTTTATCAAGTCCATAATTCCACGTCCTCTCTAGGAATTGGAAAACCAAGAGCTCAATCCAACTTAACTTCATAGATAGTACCCCTACCTCTGCTCTGACTGGTGCACATGCTGCTATCCAGCTACAGTGCATGTTCTCTTCTAGGTCTTGGCTCTACTACAGGGTTTCTCAAACAGGGGTCACCACTTGTGTAGGGAAAGCCCCTGGCAGGTCGCGCCGGTTTGTTTACCTGCCCCGTCTGCAGGTCTGGCCAATCGTGGCTCCCACTGGCCACGGATTACTGCTCTGGGCCAATGAGAGCTGCTGGAAGTGGCACAGGCTGAGGGATGTACTGGCCGCTACTTCCCAGAGCCCAGAGCAGCTATCCGTGGCCAGTGGGAGCCGCAATCAGCTGGACCTACAGACATGGCAGATAAACAAACCAGCCCGGCCTTCCAGGGGTTTTCCCTACACAAGTAGCAACCCCTATATGAGAAACCCTGCTCTACTATGTTCCCTGAGTTGAGCCCTCGGTCCTTCTTCCTTCCTAGATGAGTGAATCTTTTAGTACCTTCTTTGTCTGCCCCACTTTCTTGCTATCCAATCATAGATATAGTTTTTTTTCCTCCTTACATCATTCCTTGATTTTTTTTTTAATTAGAATAGTTGGTAAGTGGAAGAGGAAGATGTTCTCCCCTGTTCAGGCTGGGACTGATGGAAGTAATGTACAAAGATGTCTCTTACTTTGTGTATGATCAGCAGTCTTCAATACATTAACATGGGTCATGAGATGTAATGATCTTCATGTCTTGGAAATAACATTTAAGCTCAAGCAGTGACAATGCATTACAGTGGGCCAGATTCTTCTATCACTTATATTGGTTTTATGCTGGTGCAGGTGACAGCAGAATCAGGCCCATTATGATACATTTAAAATAAGATGCCATCTGAAATGCAGTCATCTTAGAAGAAATTGCCAATGTTTTTACGGTGAAATCAGTTAATATAATGAACATGAAGCAAGCAAAATCAAGGTTGTACTGCAGAACATTTCTTGAAAAGAGAGGGCAAGGTTTTAGTATGTCACTGTGAAACTCACATCTGACAGCTTAGAGCAAAGATATCTGAGTGACCTTCCAGGAGCACACCTAATATTTTGTAAGTAAAAAATGAATGGTGCTTTCAAGGTCCCTTTTATCAGAAACACAGAACATTTGCTAAGCTTATTGGCTGAAATCATGTCCAGCACACTCGCACTTTCCACCACAACACTGATATAGAGAGGATGCTATTAACAGCAAAATTGGCTGCTGTGGATATGGAAAATCCTTCTTGGAATTATGCAGTTCCCCTCTCCCAAAACAAAATGTTTAATGTTTAACTTGACATTTGCTGTGATGACCAGCTCTCCCAATAAATCTTTTTCTGGGTCAGAGAAAAGGAAAGACAAGCCTTCAATATTGTGATTTATTTGTAGAAAATTTGATGTGACAAGGCTTGTTTATTTTACCATATCTGTTCTTCCTGACTGTACAATCAAATATAACCTCCAGTCAGACTTGTCTTTGAAGTTGGGTGATAGCCTTCAATGTCACTGCACTGGTTATATATTTTTGCAATGTGATTTTTTTTAAGCTCCTCCAAAAGCACAGTGTTTTATTATGGAATACCAGAAAACTGTATGAGTACTGTATCTTTGGGTGTATGCACCATAATATATGGCAGCATTTAAGATTTTAAGCTTCACTAGTCAACACTCTTGAAATACTACAACCCATTTTCTAATTTAATAAAAAACTATATGTGGGAATCTACTTGAAAAATTCACATCCTAGTGGGATCTGATTTTTGACTCTTCATAGCAGAGTTAAGTTCCACTTCTGCATGTTGAGAAGCAGGACTTGGTTCAAGTTTGTCTATATAAATAATATCACTAATAAAATGTTTATTTGGCATGTTTAATCTGGTCAAGCCAAGCCACAGTGTTCTGAGCAATGACGCTCAAGGCACAAAGACCTTCAGGAAGTTGAGTCATTTTGAAGGCCTCAACAATATGTGTCATGATTTTTTGTTGTCCACGCTGATATAGTGGACTGTCTCTAAAATGCCACCAAAATCTGCTGCAGCACTAACTTCATGTCCAGTATGAAACCAGTTCAGTAGGCTTCATTGCCTTCATGGTAAATCAATCGTGGATACATGTTGAGTGGGATCCAAGACACAATAATTTGTCACTTTCTCTGCGGATAACAAAGCTTGCCGCATATCCTCTACTGAAATTTTTCACCCAGTAAACTTTTCCACAGTGAATGACATGAGGACAGTTGACCATGTGGTGGATTAAACAAGTTTTTAACAGTAAATGCGGCCTATCACGCAATTTTGTTATGAGCTTTGCTATGCTTTCCTCTCTGCAAACACTGAGCAGAGCAATACTGCAGAGAACAAGTAGCCACCATAGAGGAGTAGATTAAAGAGTGCCTCAGATAATATATGTAGGATGATGGATATATATTTAAATAGAAGCCTAAAGCCATTATATATTTTCCCCCAAAATTGCAGGGTTTTTTAAGACAACACTGTGATTAAGTGCTGTTACCAAAGGAACTCATTCCATATTCATGAGGACTATCGGAGAAAGGAATATGTACTTAGTATAGTAGCAATTACATACAGTAGTGTTTCCCTATGTGTGGGATGTGTCCCTTCGGAGTGACCATGGTGGGCAGGAATGTGGAGGGCTAGCTGGGAAGGAGACAACGAAAAAACATTTCAGTTGTTCTCCAAAATCCTTCATTTTTAAAAGTGAGTCTCTAGCTCTTATAGTTGCAAAGAACACCTTCAAAGCATAGAAATATTTGATGCAGAAAATTTGCCTGAGTTTGCAGACAGCCCAAATCAATAGCTCAATGAGTGCTAATTCAGATGCCAGTGGTTATACTTTAAATGTCAACAATCTTAAATATTACATTGCTCATCAAAGCATGTAAAAAAGGAGAACAAGGATCATATAATGAAGATCAACAGCAAGTGAATCCCAAAGCCCATGTGGGAGAGAGAGACTCAAAGGATTAGTTGAGGGCAGTGACATAGAAGTATCGGTTAAAATACAAAGGCTTTCAACACACATTGTGGGGTTGCAGTGGGTGACCGATTGGGTCCATATTCCTGAAAAAGGCCTCAGCTTTCAAAAGTTTAGGAAACGCTGACCTAGAGAACATCTCTCAGTGACTGGCAAACTGGTAAGAGGTTAACTTCTTGTACTACCATAACCATGCTGCTACTTTTAGCAAACTAGCTCTTCACAGGCTATCGTGTGTATCCACCCAAAATTAGAAATATCCTTCCCAGCTTCTGTGCAGAAATACCCTTTTCCAGAAACACAACTGAACTGTATCAGGAGCCCTTCTGTATAAGATATCATTAAAGATACAAAAAATCTTAGGAGGTATCTAATGATTTTATATATTTTTTTCTTTTGTTTTGCTTTGTTTTTTGTTTGGTTAGTTTTTTTGCTTGTGTATGAGGAATGAAAATTTACATTTTATATTAATAGAACATTAAATATTTAAAAATAGGGGCCTGGATTTCCTTTCACACAGATGGCAGCAGGAAATCAGACGTCTAGGGCATTTTGTTCCTCTCTGACCTTTTTGTACTTCTCCTGCAAATCCCAGTTCTCTGATTTTACTCTTCACCTCTATATATAGATTCACATTAATATTCTGTCATTGTAGTTTTTTACTTATTCTGTTTTAAATTAGGACTTGCATTTTTCAGTATTGGTTCTGAAAGTCTAAATAAGAACAGGTTGTTTAAATGTATGAAGCTAAAGCAGTTGTGAAAAATACACTGCCACTTTTATTCCTCCCACTAGATATCATTTTCTCTGTTGGCATGGGTCAAAATTTTAGGTACAGACTGTGCTTGCAGATAAGCCATTTCTCACATATATGAAGAACAGCCTAAATTTAATAGGAGCTGGAAAGGGTTTGGGCACTTTATAGGGTTTGACATTTCCGCAGTTATAGGCAGCTTTGCTTGCAAACAGCAAAGTAACACAAGCTCTTTCAGGTTCTAATTAAATGAGTGAGATGCATTGCTCATGGTCTCAGCCTCATATCATACCAAGTCTTAAAAAATGCTGCAATCACTAACAGTCAACTGTCCTAGGTGCAAGTGCAGAATGCCCATGGCAATATCTATCTCACTATGTGAAAGTCTGCAAAAAGCAGAGTCAAATCTTAAAATAAATAGAACACTGACAAATTATTTGGGATGCAAAAAGCAAAGGAAATTCAACTCGCTCTGTGATTTTGCGGATGTGAAAAGCTGGCAGTAGTTGTTGAACATGCATAAAGGATGTATTTGCATGGTTGTACCACTGACCTCTGGTGAATTTCATAGTGTAAAGTCATTTATAAGAACATTACATAAAGGTTCAGTGTTAAGACAATATCATTCAGTAAAATTATTCAACCAATTTAGCTCAGCTAAAGAAGTGTAGAGGAAATGAGAGAGAACCAAAATTCATCCAGTAGCTAACACTATCTCAAGTCTAATTGTCCATTGCTATTCAAGATTTTCTTTTAACATCAGCACTATGAAATTAACTTAAAAACAGTTTTGCTAGCTCTTATGCTCAGAGAACTTGCATTAGCACTAAATGCAAGACTTTCCGGGACATAATTGTTTTTTCCATATGTGGAGAGATTGCAGAGTAGAACCCAGAACTTGGAGTAAAACCACCACTTATCAAGAATCCTGATTCGGATAAGTGTGACGTGCCTTTTATCAGCAGCAGATTGTTTCCCAATATGAAAATATATCATGAGGGTCTAATGAAAATACAACTAGCAGTTAAAGATAAATCAGATATTTAATGAATCAGTGTATTAGATGCACTCTGATTCAATGATCTCTTAACATTTCTAGATATGTCATTTAGAATTATCAGAACAATCCATCAAAATTAATATATTGATTTAACATCCAAATAACAAAGGCAAAGGCCTTCATGAAGCTACTTAGTTACAACTTCAAGCATTTTGGGTCCGGTTCAAAGCCTATTGAAGTCAATGGCTGTCTTCCTATTGACTTCAATTGGCTTTAAAGCAGACCCTGTGGCACTACTCATGTGCCTAAATTTATGAACATGCTTAAGAACATTTCTGAATCAAGGGCTCAATTAACAAAATATAATAAGAAAAATATAGCAAATTATACACCCATTTGTCCAGATATATCTTAACAATGCTTTGGGTTAGTCCAAAACACTTAATTAAAATACACTACAGTTAAAGGATGTTATGAACAAAAAATATAAGAGGACAAAATTGTTAATATAAAGTGAAATAGTTCAGAAAAGTCAAAGATAAAGATGAGATTTGAAATATGGAAGTATAGAATCTATCTTAGCTTTGTCCTCTGGTCTACCCAGAGTAGATCCTCATCATTATACTTTTCTGCTTCAGGATTCTGGTCAGATATGAAAAATTATATTCACATAATCACAAGAAAAATAAATCTGTCTACCTGGAACCACCTTAAGTTTTACTAGGACAAACCAGAGCAATAGATGGACATTCAAGTTCCTTATCCTGCCATCTCGTACTTGAAGGCAGAATAAATGACACAGACATGCCAAGATATATATTACACATGTGCCTGACAATCTTCTCATTGTTTCACTGAAGAAGGCTGTGTAGGGTCTCTGTTGAAAGCTAAGAATTAGCTGATGGTTACTGTGAGATGTTTGCAGAGAAAATAATTTCTGTAAAATGTAGAATATTGGGTTTCAAAATTCTTGAAGTGAAACCTGTCACCTGTGGTGAGGCAGCGTCTCAGGGGTATCTAAGTCAACACTGGGAACAATCAACATCCATTGAGACAGCTATGTTTACTATCCAGACCAGATGCAAGCTAGAGAATTTACAAAAACATAAGAACTTCAAGCAAGTCTCTGAACAGGGGCCCCCTATGGTAAGAGACAATAGTCTGCAACTCTATAAGTGAAGAGGAACAGCTACAGGATTTAATCCAACACAGAGGAGAAACTCTGCATCATGGATGTCTCATGAAAGGTGGATCCCAGCTCTTTGAACTGGATCAACACTGCAAGGACTGAACTTTAGGTGAGAGAGAGACTAGACAAATTTAACTTAATAATAAGCCTAGGCTGCAGTTTACATCTCAAGTTTTTCTTTTACCTGTCACTTTATGTTTCCAAATCTTATACTTACTTTTATTTGAATCTTTATCTCAAGCTCTGTTAAATAAACTTCAGTTTGGTTTTACTATAAATCTACCTACGTGTCTTGCACCAAGGAGAGTGTTGAAATGAGGTAGAACCAGTGAACTGGGGTGCAGTGATTCTATGGAGGCAGCAAATCAGTGTACATTGTGAGTATACAGAAGATAAGGGACTGGGCACCAATGTGTAACATAGTGGGGTGTGTGAATTGTTAGCCTTCATAGAGAGAAAATGAGGGCAGATTACTACAACATCCAGAGTGGTGCACTTGCCTTACCTGCAGCCAGTAGTTGGGAAAGGTTTCTGGTTGTGGACTCAGATAAAACTCTCTCCCATATGAGCAGGTGGTAGTGATTCATCCTGGACACCTCAGGTAACCCCAAAAAGTGTCCCTGAGCCTCAGTGAGTTCTAGGATCCTCACCAATATGGGACTTATTGTGGCACTGGAGCCTCATTCTGTAGTGTCAACTTTTTTCCCCCTCTGATTCTATGTAGCTTTAGTAACATGTTGCAAAATAAAATAAAATCTCCTAAACTGGATAGATTTCAAGTCCTGACAGCACCATTGTGATCATCTAGTCTGCCTTCCTGTGGTAAACATTCCATAGAACATCCCTAAAATAATTTTTAGAGTCTCTCTTTTAGATAAACCAACTAATCTTTATTTAAAAGTTGTTAGTGATCCATAATCCACTGTGACTCTTGGTAAATTGTTCCAATGGTTAATTACTCTCATTGTTAAAAACGGGACCACCCAGAAGAGTCAGGGGGCCTGGGGCAGGGCCAGGTCTTCGGCGACAATTCAGTAGCCCTCTCGGAGGGAAGAACCCGCCACTGAATTGCTGCCGAAGAATGAAGCAGCAGTGGTTGAGCAGCCTAAGTACCACTGATCGCGGCTTCTTCTTTTTTTCTGCCACTTGCGGCGCTTGTACTCACCGGGCGGTGCTTCAAGGCTTCGGCAGCACTTCAGCGGTGGGTCCTTCACTCGCTCCAAGTCTTCCGCTGCACTGAAGAGCCCGCTGCCGAAGACCTGGAGAAAGTGAAAGGCCCACTGCCGAAGTGCCACTGAAAACCCGGAGCAGCTCACGGGGCCCCTGCGGGGCCCGGGACTGGGGAAAATTGCCCCACTTGCCCCCACCTCTGGGCAGCCCTGGTTAAAAATATATACTTTATGTTCAGTCTGAATTTGTCTAGCTTCAGCTTCCAGCGTTTGGATCATGTTATACTTTTCTCTGATATATTGAAGAGCCCATTATTAAATATATGTTCCCCATGTAGGTATTTATAGAATGTAATCAAATCACCCTGTAAGCTTCTCTTTGTTAAGACAAAGAGAGCAATTTGAATCAATCATTGTAAAGCAAATTTTCTAATCCTTTCATTATTCTCATGGCTCTTCTCTGAACCCTCTCCAATTTATCAATATTCTTATTGAATTGTAGACACCGGAATTGGACACAGTGTTCCAACAGTGGTTGCATCAGCAAAATAACCTCTCTACTCTGACTTGTGATTCCCCTGTTATGCATCCCAGGATCACATTACTTCCTTTGGTAACATTCAGCTGATTATCCACCATGGCCACCAAATCTTTTTCAGAATCACATACTTACAGGATAGTGTCCCCCATCCTGTAAGTATGGCTTCTATTCTTTCATCCTAGATGTATACTGTGATTCTGGCAGAACAGGTTTAGGCTTTAGACCTTAGCCAAACATTGAAATTCATTGCTGGAAACAAGTCTGTTTCACCTGTGTGTTAGCATGATTAAGTAGTGCACTAGACTTATAATAATGTGTGTAGTGTTTAGACTTTATGAAATGCTTGTAAGTTGCTGCATGCACTAATGTCACTTAATTTCTTTATCAGATGCTATAAAGTAATATTTAAGTTTTTGCTTTGTAATTGTAAAAAAGGTTTGCTCTGAAACTATAAATCCAGTCAGGAGGGATGTCTCCTGCTCATCAAGAAGGCCTATCAAAACAAAATGGGCCATTATGAGATATCACAATACAAAAACTTTTTTAATTTCCCCATTACTTCCATAAAGATGCTACATGCAAAAAAGCTCATCTCATCAGCTTGAATTCTGGTGGACTCAGATAAAACTCTCTCCCATATGAGCAGGTGGTAGTGATTCATCCTGGACACCTCAGGTAACCCCAAAAAGGAAACAAAATTAGTGGACAAGATTTTTTTTTCCTTCTCTTTTGCTGTTTGGACTCACAGAAACAGAGCTGTAAAACAGAAAGAGATCACTTGGGTCAACCTGGGTTAGACCTAAAAGACATTCAGATTACTACAACTCTATCACCCTTTGAAACCATAGACTGTAACTCATTTGTGTATATATGTTTGCCTGCTTTAACCTCGTAATAACCTCTCTTTCCTTTCCTTGTTAATAAAACCTAAGATAGTTTGATAAAAACCTGGCTACAAGCTTTCTCTTTGGTGTGAGATCTAAGGCAGTGGTTCTCAAAGCCGGGCCGCTGCTTGTTCAGGGAAAGCACCTGGCGGGCCGGGCTAGTTTGTTTACCAGCCACGTCTGCAGGTTCAGCCGATCGCGGCTCCCACTGGCCGAGGTTCGTCGCTCCAAGCCAATGGGGGCTGCAGGAAGTGGCACGGGCCAACGGATGTGCTGGCTGCCACTTCCTGCAGCTCCCATTGGCCTGGAGCGGCGAACCGCAGCCAGGAGGAGCTGTGATCGGCTGAACCTGCAGACGCGGCAGGTAAACAAACTGTCCCAGCCTGCCAGGGGCTTTCCCTGAACAAGCGGCAGATTGGCTTTGAGAACCACTGATCTAAGGTACACACTGGGGTAAGTGACTGGTCTCTTCAGACTGGGGGCAACCTGAATATTTTTAGATCTTTGATGTATAGCAACCTCTAACACCAAGTGCAGCTTCCTTGGAGGCAAGATACACTAGACTATCCAAGGGGACTGCCTGTGACTCCATAGTAAGACCATTATAGTCTTTAGGAGTTCACACTTGTTATTGGGTTGGTGAAATCTAATTGTAGAATGCACCACCAGTTTCGGGTCTCTGCCCTGCTTCTTGGTAGTCTGCCTTCAGATTGGTGCTCATGGTCATTAGACACTCTAGGCAGCATGACATATACATTTTTGTTTACCCATAGGAAAACATAGTTTGCTTGCTCCCAGTTTACCAAGTGATCCAGATCATATGGAATCAGTGACATGTTGTCTTCATTATTTACCGCTCCCACAATTTGTGTCATTTGCAAACTTTCAGTGATCCCATATTTTTCACGTTATCCTTACCAGGTGTTAATCTAAATATTTGACTTAATGATGAATTTAAAAGTCAAAGATGAACAAAAGGTACTTGAAATGCAACAATGTCAGAAATGTCCCTCCCTACACTGTGCCCAAAAGTAATGGACGAGAGACAAATCATCTGTAAACCTATTATTCTGACATAAGAAGCTTTGCAGTGATTTTCAAAAACCTGTAACTTCTTGTGGAATATTGTGTTATCCTTTGCTAATATAGCAAAGGGAATATTAAAACTATCAAAGGTGATTTGAAATTCATTAATTTTATCACCTTCTGCAAAAATAAGTTGTTTTAAAGATCAAAGAGAGAATAGAAATCCCAAGCATCTGATAAAATTAAACCTAACAATACATTGGAAGATGAGGGACTAAACTGATAGAACAACCTGTGTATATTATGAACAGCTGAAAGGGTAGCAGTGGATAAAGAGAATTGTGGTAATGATTATCTTATGAGGGAAATCTTTTTTTATTTAACTCCGTCACTTTCAGGTATCGAGAACTAATATCTTTTCTTTATGCTTTGTTCCTACTTCAAATTCCCCTCAGAGAATAGTGATGAAGTAAAGTAGAATAAAAAGTCCTCATTCAGATGCATCCTAATAAAAAAAAATAGGGAACTTAAAAATAAATCTAAAACTATCAGCAGTCCAAAATAATGAACAATATTTAACAATTGCATACCTTGTAAAGTATCAGAACTACAGAATTATACGTACGAATAAGTAAGCTGTAAAAACTATAAAAATCTTCATGTCGCTAGTTAGGGAAGTGTGAGGCAGGGTTAAATTCTCACTTCCCCAGAAAAGTTAGGAATTAAAAAGTCCAAACAACAGCCCCACCCTGGTGATCAATTCCTCCTGTTGTGATAAGTTTATAAGCCTTCACTGACTTATCAACATGAGGGGCAGGGCAACAACAAGCAAATACCATCAGTAACTTTACTTCCCTAGAATTCTTCACTGTTTAATGTATGAACAGTTCACAAGTAGCAAATAAATAATGTTTATAAATATAGTGTTATCATAAAGACCTAGATCCAAAGATCATTAAAATTAAGGGAGACTTCTCAACGACTTCATTGGTCTTTGAATCAGCCCCTTAGGGCACATCATGTCCTCAAAACATGGTGTCTTCACAAGCTACCACATTTGCACAGTGAAACATATAGTCTGATTTCTCATGACAATCCAATCCCCATGTCAGAAAGCAAGAATGGATCCTTAGTATTCTGTTGAGGAAATATAGGATTCATTGTTTTCCTGAATATATAGTCACAAAAAGCCTTGAAATAGGATATGTCATGCTATCAAGAAAGTTGTCTGGCCCATAAGAAACTTTCTGTGTGTGTGTATGTACTTAATGGGGCCCCTTGAAATCAGATAACATGGCATGGAAACTTCAGTGGAACACACCCTCTTCATGTCTTTGCACGCCATTCAGCACAGTTTATCAAGGCTTAAATTCTTACCACTAGACTATTACTGCAAGAGATCATTAGGTAGACTAACAGTCTTCAGAGTGTAACAGTCTGATATTCCAGCCTTTTAACAGCATTTTAAGAAAAATTTTGCCATTATCAGAACCAGCATTGCAAAGCCCAAGTATTCAAAAATTATGAGATTGGCTTAAAATATTTTTTAAAATAATATATATTGAGTTCTTTTTATTTGCCTGCTGGTTTTTCAGCCTCAATGGTACACTCAGATGACATTTTTATGCTTTCCTCTTTAATCATGAGGGATTAAAAACCATTTTGGGGGGAGAAGGAGGAAGAATGGGGTAAATGAAAGATGAGATTTTCTCATAATCATTCGACTGCACAAACTGGGGCCTTCAGAAAACACCAAACACCACAAGACTCAATAAAATCATGACAATTGTAAGCACAGCAGACCAGGCCATCTAATCATGAAGTCTCCTGTTATACCTCCAGCTGTGCCAAACACCAAATGCATCAGTGGAGAGTGACACATAATGCACCTAGATGCACACATAACATGCCTAGACAACAATATAAGTCTTATGGCAAGGCACTTCCTTCGCTTCACCAGGCTCAGCATTTCATCCTCTGGTGGAGAGTGGAGCGGAGTGGGAGGGCTAGAGTAAATCAGTCTTCCCTGCAAAGATTTTATTCCTCACGCAGGTTTAAATTTTTCAGTATTTACAAAGTGTGCCCCAGGAGTAATTTTCATCCAAAACAAAGAAACAAGTTCATAACACAAAAAGGGAATACCTCCCCCTGGCTCCTCTGTAGGGTATTCTATCATTACACTGAGCTTTGGATGCCAGTCCTTTCCCCAAACAGTCAGTTAGCCTGGTTGCTTCCCCATCTGGGAAGAAAGAAGCTATCCACCCAGGCAAAGCTTTTTTTCACTGTTGCAGCTTATTTCCCATCTCTCCTCTCCCTCTTTCTCACCAGAAGAAGTGTTTGTAAAGATCACACGCATCCTTTATTGGACTCAGGTCTCCCTAATTGACCTCTTTTCAATTTAGGGGCAAAAGGCCCGCCCATCTTCTGGAATCCAACAGGACCACTTTCTTACAGCTTTCCATCTGACTTGATCACAATCTGTATATGGAGAGAAAAATCCTTCTAACCCCACTGTGCCAGTCAGTTTATGTCCTGAAGGATTAGATTTGCTTACTGTCATTGCATGCTCTTACTGACTAACTAAAAACACATATATAGGGATATTATTGTATCTGTTCACTAAATACTCAAGGTCATAAGTACCAATCAATTTAGGAAAGGCCCTCCTTTGTTACTACATCAAAGCACAGGCTCATCATACTATTTTTCAGTGACATTTATGTGTAATTAAAAATATAGTAGTACCTTTACACTGGAGTGAAAACAATGAGGAATCCGGTGGCATCTTTAAGACTAACAGACTTCTTTGGGCATAAGCTTTCATGAGTAAAAAAACCCACTTCTTCAGATGCATGGATCTGAAGTGGTTTTTTTTTACCCATAGACGCTTATGCCCAAATAAATCTGATAGTTTTTAAGGTGCCACTGGACTCCTCATGGTTTTTCTGGATACAGACTAACACTGCTATCCCTCTGATACTTTACACTGAAGGGAAGAAAACAAAGCTTTTCAGAAGTTCCATTGCACTTTAGACAGCTTGGCCAAGCACCTTTAACTTCAACAGACCTGAAATAAACTCATCAAAGCTCAGAGGACCTCAGATTTAGAGGGCCCCTGACCACAAAGCCATTATACAGTTAAAAGTGAGGAAAAACACTTATAGCCAAAATGTTTTTACATGTGAAAAAAAAGATGTTCAAGGCCATAGGTTATAACCATCTCTCTCTACAGCACTGCTAATTAAGGAAATTTTCTGCAAGTTATTTGGGGTGTTCATGCAGCCATGCCACGTTATTTCTTTGCTCACTTAGCTTTTTAGGCTTCATAAACCCTTATCTTTAACATCCAAAATGGGATCTCTCGTGCTTTCTTTTTTGTTTCTATTCTCTTTCATATATTTACATTATTACATCCAACTAGGCTCCAGTTACTATGTACAATGAGGACAGTTACTTAAGGTGCATGGTCTAGTGCCCCCCTTGTAGACGTGTATTATTGTTATTAAAAATACAATTTTTTTATGAAAAAGACCACCTCATTTCCTTCAATACATTTATTTCCCCTTCCTCTTCAGGAGATATCAACTACTGATAACTCCATGCCTGATATGGTGCAGAGAAAATTCATTTCCCTGTACCTTCTATACAGTTTCAAAATCAAAGAAAGCATCATATCAATCAACCTAATTTCTTCCAAAAATGGATTTCTGATTCTGAAATTATTATTGATGTTCTGGCGTCATTCTGCGGGCTGTACATTCTCCCCAATCTGTTACAATAGTATATACTGTGCAGCATCCATAGTGTACTCTTTCAGTAGTTTGAGAATATATATTTATTATATTTTATTTAGTTCCTTTTTTCATTTCAGATCGTTTGCATTTACTTTTCACACATTGGAGTCTGTATTATATCACTTTTAACAAATACAAATTTTGAAATATTAGAAAGGGGAGTCCTAAAATGGAATTTTTAAAAGAACACCATCAAGACAAAGACCATGATCTCAATCCCAAAAGGACTATTTATCTATGTCTACTCTACATGATCACCTTCTATGCAGAGCTTTGCCTTAAAACAATCTTGCCCTTACTTTTTTGCACTACATTTGGCTTATTGAAAATAGACTGTTTCAGTTCTTAGGAGTAAATCCACACTTCAGTATCTCAAATGAACCATGGGGCAATCCATGAAAAGCAGGAGTTCTCTTCTCTAGTCCACCAAAATCTCTGTAATCACCAGTCTTCATGGGTTGTCAGCAAGAATAGAAACCAAGATCTTCAACCCCAGAGGCACAGGATAGTTCCATTTCAGCTGTGGGTATTGAACTTCAGTCCTTTATCATTAAAAGAATTGGTCACTGCCACTTAAGTCAAAGAAGTAACTCCATTAGAAGGTAGCAGTAGTAAGCTCCTACTCTTTCTGTCAACCAACCATTAGAGGGTGACCTGACAAAGCAGCCGGTGTTATATATGGAGATTACTTTAATCTGGTGCTAACTAGAGGATTGAACAATTGTTAAGAACAGTCAAGTAGCATTTCCCCCCATCCTTTCGCATCTAGTGCACCTTTGAGAAGGCCTTTGTGTACTTCTGTGTGGCCATTCTATCTCCACACCCTATAAATAATTGTACTTCTGCTTTTGCCTTTTAGTGCATTAAGCCTTGTCACTGTGTTTGCATACAGTACCAGAGAATGTTTTCAATTTTAAAATGTTAACAAGAATACATTATTATTAATCTTGGATTATGTATAACTTTACTCTTCTTAAATAAATCCTACAATTTCCAGCTTGAAGTCCTTGAAAATAACCCTTTAGTGAGTGTTTAAGTAACATGAAGGCCTGGGACTAATGGGTAGGATACATAAGGGTCCACCAACCAGGTTGCTGCAGGACTCCTCACTAGCCCATCAAGAGTTCTTAGCCTCCATAATTCAAGGTAGGGTTTGACTGGAGAGTGAGGAAAAGGCCACCTAAAATAGAGTATATTTTGTGGTCGTTTCATAATTTCTTTGCATGTAAGTGTATGCATTTTATAATCACTGGACTTTGCATTGTTTATCTGCAGAGTGTTCAAAAATGTATTGAGGCTGTAAACAGCACTGGGCAAAGGTTTTTTGGGTGTTTTTTGAGTTGACCATCATCTCTAGTTGACCACTTGCAATAAGGATTAGGCAGGACCATTCACCAGTAGTTCTACCTTTGAAGGTGTTGAGTGCCTACTGTGAAATGTTGTGGACCCTCTGTGATGATTTGGGAAAATCTGTGTATAAAATGTATTAATTGTGTGAAACTATGAACTCTCTTTATGTATCTTTACCAGTCATCAGAATCCTTTTTGGATATGGGGTTCTTTCCGTTCTTTGAGATCCTGTTACTTCCATGTTGGACTAGAATTCCAAAGGCTGCTGGCAAATGACTAACAAAAGAAGGTCAATGACTTAATTGCCTGTCCACTGAAATGTGATTGCTCTACAGAAAATGTTGACCGGCAACCAAGAGCACTACTTATGAAAGGAGAGGTCACCTAGTAATGAAGTCATCTTGTAAGGGTCTGAGGTCATTGGTTGAGACTGACCAAGAAGTCATATGATAGAGGAGACTGGAAGGTTATAATGGGCAGGAGCTGATTTATTCTCTCACTCTTGAGCCATTTTTCACCAATTTAGGACGAGTGATGCTGGTGCATGAGCCAAATGAAGCAATGGGAGGGGGGCCCTTCCTACCTGAATACAGATAGTCCTCCAAGGACTACTAAGGGAAGGGTGATCTGGGGTCAAGGAAAATGCTTGTAGGGTTGATTATTTTTGTAAACATCTGTGTATTTCTCATGTGATTAAATAAAGAGCAATATAGAGCTCTGTGCAAAGTGTCATTGTGTTATGTTCTACAACTACCATGTGTCTCCTGAGAGAGTTAAGCCTTAACCCAGAAGTCTCATACCTTTGATGGGATTATTGGAGAAAATGTATTTAAGCTATTGGGGAATCTTGGGGTTAGCAATGGACCTGAGGGTCTAATCAGAAGGGCTCTGGAGCTTCATTTCCATGACGATGTAACAGACTGAGAGATGGTGCCCAGATGATGTGCCAGAAAGGCTAAGAGGAAACAATGCTGTAATCTGCACACGCACAAATTAAAAGTATAATTTAAGTGACTTTGTGAATGCTGGAGATGAAGGGCATATTTTGATGCACGTTCTCTATTTACTAGAATTCGTAAATACTACAAAATGTTTATAAAGCCAAGAAAAAGTGGGCACACTTTGACAGTTTCTACCACTTTGAAACTTTGTACTAAGTTTACCACTATTTTTTATCATATGCATAGAACATCATATTCCCCCATATGTACCCCATTTCAGGGGACATCACTAATTTGATTCTCAAAGTTACCTATGTTCCATACAACTTTGGTATCCTTTCACATCTATTGCTGAGAATTTACATCAGAAAAAAGAAGTAATGAAACTAAGGTGAAAGAAAGAGTTACGTAAATTAAATTAATGATTTTTAAAGTGTTTTAAGCTTCCTGTGTTTATACTTGTTTATGTTCCTCGTTTTGGATCTTTGTCACACATTGTGTTCCACATTTGGGTCTCAGTAGGTAGAGAGGCTGGACAAAATATTTCTCAAACCAGTACAAACTTTCATATCTGTGGAAACATTGTAAGAGTAGCCACTGTTCTGGGTAGTTCCCAGTAGATGATAGTACATGATGGATATCTTGTTAGTGGAAACAGAAAATATCAATAAGTGGTTTATTCCTATACCTATTTAGTATAAAGTGACATTCATTAATCAAACTAAATACTAAGCTTTCATGGATGTGGGGTTATAGTTTTGATATTTATTTTTACTCAACTTTAAAAAGATATAATTACTTTTATGATATAATTGTCAGATTTGTTGAATGTATTTGATTAGCAAATGAACTGTATAATCCCCAACTTTTCTGATTTTAAAATGTTGATTTAATTGTATTATTTAAGTCATCATAATAACAACAAAAATAAGCATCAGCAATGAAAATTAAAGGTGCTTGAGGAACTACTTAGTACCTAGTATAACTGATCTTTAGCCCACCAGGAAGGGAGCTACCATTGGAAGAGCAAAGGGAAATTTGTGGCCTAATCTTCTTTCCAATGAAGCCAGTGGCAACACTCTCATTGCCCTGAGGTTGTTGGATGGTAGGTAAAAAACCCATAAGCCCTTCCCTAAAGGTCACACTTTTGTATCATGCTTGACTACAGAGCCCACACTCTGTATCATTTCTATTTAATGGGATAATGGAGTTTAGGCCACAATTCTATATACACTTAACATAGTCATAACATTACTCAAGTGAAAAACCCCATTTAAGACAAGTGGTGCATTGACTACAATGAGACTATTCGGATGAGTAGTTATATAGATATCTAGGTATTTGCAATCACAAGGGTCTGTTTTGCTTGGAAACAAGAAAAAAAAAAGTTTCAGTGTAAACTAAATTTGACATTTTTGTCAAGAGTCTTGTTTACCGTAATATTATCTGTAAAGCAAAATCAAGGCATGGAACTCTACACACCTCTAAACCCACATTAATGGTAACAGAGATATTGGGTGCAGATTTTAATTTACTTTATAATGTGCGATCTTTTCTTTGTCCTGATAGTTTTATTCTTCCTGCTTTCTCTCAAAGTTCACATTTTCAGCTTGTTATAATAGCTTCTCCTGATTGACTAAAATGCTATGTCTTTCAGGTGACCTTTCCTTTTTTTTCATTTCTAATTTTTTATGGGAAGTAATGGGGAAATTTTTCAAACTATTTTAACTACTTCCTTTATTAATCAGAAATATAATTTGCACTTAAATTATTTGGGTACTAAGCATATGAAGAAAAACAATAATCTAATGAAGCTGAATTAATCACACTGATTGTTGCAGCTGAGTATTTTCATCAAGCATTTATTATCTCTTCTTCCTTTCGTCTGCTCTTGGTAAACATGTTAAATATATTAATCAGTCCATGCATGGGTTTCATAAAAATTGCCTCATTAAATGTTCTATTAATAGATGTAATAATACCCCTACAAAGAGTCACATGTAAAAAAACTCCTGACAAGTTGAACACCTTGTTTTACTAAAAGTTAAACATTTGGGTTTGTAAATGAGTAAAGTGGAAAAATATACAGTGAATGTCATTTGGTCAACAATTTACCACTGCATAAAGGAATTCACTTTTCTCTTTATAAACCATACAATATTGTAACATGATTTTTGCAATGGGGTTGCTGTTACCCAATAATTCCATATTGTCCTACTACTAGTTTCTATGGATGGTAGGTAACTAAGTGTTTCATCATTTTCTACCAGCAGATAAATGGTAATCTAGAGTTCAGCAGCCCTAGCCATATTTATATAAAGAGACTCAAATCACTGTTAGTTCACTACAGCAGTTTCTGTGTCAAGTGTCTTGTGTTTTGTCTTTGTTCTCCAGCTGAATAAAGACATTGTGTGGACCATTGTGTGTGCTAACTGCTAACGCAACCTCTTCTTATTTATTTCCCTTTCTGACTTCTTACATTTTATCAGTAAAATGGCAAGTCTGTTAATATATGCATTATGTATTATAATTGTATATAATAACATACAATTGTTATTGTCACCATATGATCGTATTCACATAGTGGCCCTTACTCTGGGCTCAACTGGACCTTAGAGGTGCAACCAGTTAGGAGTAGTAAGGAGGCCACACTGCTCCAAGCGAGACATTCCATTTGAGTGTGCAAAGGCTGTGCATCCACTACTACATCATTTCAAGGGCTGCAATTTACTACCATTTGCCTGGATTAATAGCTCTCCTGATTAGCAGATAAAGAGCTGTCTCAGCTTCTACCTACCTACCTGTTCCCAAAGGGACACTGGGTGCTACCAATGGTGCAGGTATTGAACAGTCCCTCCACTCCACAGTGCTTATGGACTCCAATTCTGCCAGACCTTAAAGGAGGGAAAACATGATCCTTCTTTGCCTTGTGCTCTGGCTTATGAGCCAGGCAGAATTTAGCCCTCTCTTTTTATTCAGGGAAAACCCCCCCTGATGTTGATATTTGTCCCCTCTTGACTACTTTTAAAATGACCACGTTATTAACATTATTATTACCATGATAAGTGTTAGAGGATGATTGTGATGTTCCCCTGGTGTTATATGGACCAGTGATCTGCTAGGTCACGTCAATCACGTCAATCCTCACGCCAGCCTAACCCTGCTCTGCTGTGAGAACCTCCACTCCTGGGCTGTTCATGCACAGCCTCTAGCAAGTAACTTGCTCCCAGCTATGTGAGTGAGCACTTTTGATGAGCTGCTGCTTGGATTGTGCAATTGAATGACACTAGCCAATATCTCCGGTCCCAGACACAACCCTAGGAACTTCTGTCTTGCAGTGTCCAGTTATACCCGCTGGATGCTGCAAGCTTATATGAGTTCATCAATTTAACGAAGAAATTGGTATGTACCCGTCTTCTTATCCCAAGGGGAGTCTCTGACACACTTGAAACCAAACACACTACTTCAGGTAGAATAAACAAACATATTTATTAACTACAAAAGACAGATTTTAAGTGAAAATACAACGTCAGATTTGGTCAAATGAAATAAAAGCAAAACACATTGTAAGCTGATTTTAACACTTTCAGTGCCCTTACAAACTTAGGTGCTTCTCACCACAGGCTGGCTCATTGCCCTTTAGCCAGGCTCTCCCCTTTGATCAGTGCTTCAGTTGTTTGGTGGTCTGTAGATGGAGGGGGAAGAGAGAGAGCATGGCAAACGTCTCTCCCTTTTATCCTGTTCTTTCTTGGCTCCTCACTCCCAAAGTCCGGTGAGCATTACCTCATTGTAGTTCCAAACTGATCAGGGGAAGAGGAGTGACTCACTCAAGAGTCCAAACAGATCTGTGGTTGCTGTCTAGGCCAGCATCCTTTGTTTCTGTGAGACGGGACAGGGTTTGTCCCATACATGCCCTGATGAGGTGTGAACTGCCCCTCTGCTCCTGGAGAGTTTTGCCTGGGCTTCTTTTAAGTCATGAGGACACATTTTCAACCTCATAATTATATACATGAAATTACAACCTATAACATTACTATAACATTGCTGTAACAACAATTACTATAGCATCACTATAACATCAATGCTCAGTGCATCATGAGCCTTCTGAAGACACCCAACATGACAAATTTTGCACTGGATATCACACAATCATATTATAAAGATGACCACGGGGGTGCAGGGTGTTCCCCCCAGGGTACAAAGTGTCACAATGATCTTCTGTATTAACAAAACCTTCACAAGATATGGCATCATTATACCTAAAATAACTGGACTCTGGCTTCTTCAAATGAATAGTTTATGTTAGCCACCTCATTTGATATGCGTGGCATAGTATGTGCTTCTCAGAAAAAGGGAAAGAGGAAGGTTTAACCAGGAATTGCACCTTTCAAGTTCTTTTAGCTCTCCCTGTGCCCACACTGACCACAGCCAGCCTCCTTGCAGCAGCTGGTGGGGAGGGCTTTCTCAGTCCCTCATCTTTGACTCCATCTTCTCCCTATTCATCATAACTTCCTTGATGTTTAAAGTCAGTTCCTTTGTTTCTTGAGGCTCCCATCAGCACTTGTCCCTAGTAGCAGTTAATAGCTCCATTAACTTAATAGTTATTACAGTCTTGGATTTCAGACTCTCTTAAATGGAGTTTGTTAAACAGATAAAATAATAAGATACATGGAATTAAATAAAGACTTTCCTCAAACAGAGGTGTGCAGGCAGGGCCAAGGCTCTTTTCAGTTTGAGGATTCCTTAGTCGCAGTGTCTTAATGACTAGCACAGTAATTTTCTTCAATCCCCTCCCATTCCTTGTGTGCCTGAAGAGGTATGGGCAGAGTCTATCTCCTGAGGTTCTTATAGCATGTAGATGAAAAAGCATGTTTAGTTCATAGTTTATTTGTGTCTCTATGTGCGAGTGCTCATGGTGTCTGTATGTCTATGGGTATGCCCACACTGCAGCTAGGAGCTTTCCTCCACAACTGAGGAGAGAGAGAGAAACAATAGCTTTGCTTGAGCTAGTGTACTAAAAATAGCAGTGGTGGTTTGGGCTAGCCGCCCGAGTATGCAGTGAAGGGGTACAGATGGGTTTGCATTTAGGAGGCTAGCCTAAGCTATGGACCATGCTACTCCTAGCTACACTGCTATTTTTAGAGCACTAACTTGAGCATAACTAGCATGGGTCTTGTAGCCCATAGAGCTAGCTTAGCTTTTTATTTCAATCAGCAGTAACACAAGGAACTTACAGTTTTGTATCCTGTAAGACACTGACTTAAGCAACTAGCATACGTAAAGTAGGCCTATGACCCTTAGCATACATACATGGCCCAACAGTTACCCTAGATTTTGGGGACCTGGGAATACCTTGCTCAAGAGAGGGAGTTGGTATATAATAATGCCAGGTAACTGCAGGAATGCTGGACTGCTACTGGACTTGGATATTTTAGGACAGAATCATTGGCAGATGTCTAGTCACAAACCTGCTTGAACAATAGGTATAATAACAATCTAAATAGCATTAATATGTTATCCTATAGGATAAGTGCACCCCAATATTATGAGTGTGAGGAAATTATATTTGGACAAGGAAGGCTGGATATTAGAATGAATATTCATTACAATGTCCATGTCCTATAATAGGTCAAGCGACTATGTAGCAGGACCTAGCTTTTCCATCATTGACCAATCAGCTCTTCATTGTTATCTACCACCAATATTTGGGCATTGGTGAACCTGGATCATCAAGCTCATTTGGCATGCCAGTGACGGGGCTGGTTCTTTATCTCTCTCCAGCTGCGAGAAGGTTGTGAGTATATATGTATTTGAGCATATGCAGGGAATGACTCCAAAGATATCTCTAAGACAGTATTACTGCTATCTCTTTTCTGATCATTTTAATAAAAATAGCTGAGGCTTTGCTTTACCCTCAGTGTAAGTGTCTTTGCTGTACACTCCAAGGTTCACTTAAAGATATTGAACTTGTCAGTTTTAACTTTGTGGAGCCTGCCTCTTAGAGAAGAACTCATGAACACCAGCTCATTAAACTATTAACAATTGGTAATCAATGCAATTATTATAAACCATTAAAAATAATTGGGTTACCATCTGTCTACCTGAGTGGGGAAGTATGCTTCCAGAGACAGGGTAGATGTATCCTATGAATGATAAATGTACGGAGGGAAAAATAAGTCAACTGAGATTTGCATTTTGTTCTGACAGTACAGTGATCCAAGGTCAATTATTTCTGTTCACAAAACAGATAAGAATGACCACAGGCCTCAACCAATCAGCAGAAAAAAAATCTTCCAGTGCCAAAAAAAGTACATTTCCTAAGAGGTGGGCTGCATGCTGAGAGTTCATGCTAGTAATGGTGCCGATAACCAGGGCTTACTGGGATATTTACTCAGATCACCCACAGGCACTACTACAGTAATGGTTGGAGGATTTGTAGTATATACATGCTGCAACATTTCAGGGACAAACAAGGCAAGGCATCTGACATTTATGTGCATCTGATGTTCCTGTCAAAGTGAATGAACCTGGTTTAGACAGACCATTTTTACAGCTCCCTCCATTTCTGCCTTTGTTTTAATGACTTCAGTAAAACCTTGGGGCTAGCCTATTGTGCCCCCCAAAATCATCTCAGGTAACAACAATCTGGCAAACCTTTGAAAGCAGTTTGCACCATACCGGCTACTTTAAGTTTTTTGGACAGACATTACATAGAGCTTTAGAAGTGAAAAAGCAAATTATAAATCAGATAAATGGTTATCCATCAAGAAGTTCAACAGTGCAATCGGAGGACATTTGAAAGAGAGAGCTATCTGGAATCTTTAATATGATAAAATTCCATCCTTGATGAATTTGTTAATCTCACAAAATGCCGTTAATCCTTTTGGTTTTAAGGAAAACACTCCCACCTCCCTTCCCCCCTGGCAACCCCTAAAATACTGTCACGATAGTGATAGCTACCACACAGTTTATGAGGCAAACTTACAATTTGTTCTCTGTCACTGAAGTCTTGAAGTGTCTCAAAACAATAGGCTTTGTGCTTTCATCTCTGTTTACATCTTTCAATATATATTAGTGATTGAAATCTAGCATAAATATATCCTTTAAGTGACATTTATTTTCCTGCACCATGTCAAAATATAATAGAATCTGTAAACCATAGAATATCTAAGAAATGAAAATCTCAATTATATTGTCATTTGAAATAAGTCTCCCATGTAATTTATGGACAAATATGAGAATCTTTTGATGGAAGAGAGTACCAGAAGAATTAATGCTGTGCTCTTGTGTCTAATATAACACATACTTTCAGGTACATAAATCGGGTTCATAATGCTGGCTATTTTCACTAAAACCTTTTTATGTGATTTGACTTATATTGCTTTAAATCTTGAAAATATGATATCTAAATCACTGCCATCGTCAAAGAATATTTCTGGATTTCTCTGTAGCCTTTGATACAAACTATGGAAACAACCTGTTATTTATTTATCAAAAATGTGTTCAATAAGTATATTTGGTATTTTAAACTAGCAGTAATTCATTCAGTCAGCTGCTTTCCCAGTATTTCATCCAGGTCATTAATACAATTTGGGATTGGTTACAGCAGAATTCTTTATACAGTAGGCATATACATAAAAAACTTCTACTGGTTTGCAAAACTATACTAGTGTTACTGGTATTTCTCATTGTATATAGAGAGAGGCCCAGATCCTCAAAGGTATTTAGGCTCCTAACTTCCATTTAAATCAATGAGACCTTGTGGCCCAAATATCTCTGGGGATCTGGACCATAACAACTCTCCCAAGTTATAGAAACATTTTGAGTTTAACCATTGTACCTCAGCTATACAGAAGTAGTCTACAGTCAAAATACTTGCTATCTTCCAGAACCCACATAGTTCAATAGGAATAAATCAGAATTCTAGAACCATCATACATAGATGGTACTGAAAGTACCACCGAAAAAGAGATGAAGAATCATGTTCTGTTATCTTAAATCCCTTGAACCTGATTCTCATCTGTAGCCATTGGGTATTTCCTAATGTGTCCATCAAACCACAGTGCTGCAGTGAACATATCTTGTAAGAGAATACTCAATTCCTCTTTCACTGAGAATCCCAGGCAAGTTATCCTATTGATACTTTTCCTTCATCATCTGTTGAGAGGCTGACTTTCCATCTCTTTCGAACAGTCTAAATGGAAGTCAAAACAGCCTTTATGCCAATTTGCATCAGTTGACAATCTGATGCTCTGCCAGAGAAAATAAGACTAAAACTAGAGCTATTTAAAATTTTTCCAATGAAATAGTTTTCCATCTGAAAATCTGGTTTCCCCAAAGTCAGAAAGTTTCACAAACATATTGAGCTCATCAAATTTCTCGTAGTAAATTATCAATATGAAACATTTGTTTAACTTTATAATTATTATTTTTACATTATGTTGTATTACAATCAATATAATATAAAAGTGAAAAAATCTTAATTTAATATCATATAATAATAGTCAAAATATTTCAATGGATATCAAAGTTAAATATTTTTTAATATTTCATTTAGTGAAAAATTCTAATATTTTGATTTTTCATCCTGATTTGGGACAAAACCAAATTTTGAAATATCAGCAATTTCTGCAGGATGGAAATTCAATTTTTTGGTTAGCTCTAACTAAAGCAAAGGAAACATGCATGTAAGACCTACTTCTTAATTAAACTAAGGTTCCTTTACTCTAAAGCATGCTAGAGATGGGTGAGTGTAAATGTAATTTCTGCCTACTTTAAGTCCCCTTTACACTGCCAGAGTGATGTAAATAAACCTCAGTTTAAGCAAGAATCAGATGTATACACTGAAATGCTGCAAAAGCTCATCTATATAGAAAGCGCATCTAGACAGATCATCAAGTCCAATTATACGGTATAAGAAAATTGTATATTCCTGCATAATTTCTACTTTCTCCCTTCTGACCTTTTCAGCAGACCAGCCTGTCAAAGACATAGTGTTTAGTTTCAGGTGTCTCGTGTTAGACTTTTCTGCTCCCTTACCTAATTCTTGCTCTCTTAGTGTCTTTTAGGTCTCTTCAGTCTGTCTTGCTTATCATACTAGATACAAACTCCAACAGAGGTGTCCCCTGGTGTGTTTCATGCTGTTCCATTGTCTGTGTCCTAAATCAATTCAGGAGGCTATTCCTTATTTTGGATAAACAGTTTCAATTCTCATTTTTTCCTTATCTGTTTTGTTTTACAGTTTAAAAAGTTCCTTTAAAGATGTATTCAAACAATATGTAGGGAATTATTTTTAAAGATTCCAAGGCCTTGTGCACATTAAGGAAGCCTTCACAACTGATTTAGTTACCCACATGCAAACTCATACATTTCTAAATTAACTTAGCCCAGTTTAAGTCCAAATTCCTGTGCATGAAACATCTGTACAATTAAGGGTTTGCATTAAAGCAATTTTGGAGATGCTGAAAATGTTTCATTGGGAACATTTTTTTTAAAGTGAAAAAAGGTCTTTTTGAAAATGAAATTTTTCATTGAAACGTTTATTTTTTTCAATAAAACATAACAAAAACTGAAAAACAGATAAAAAAAATTGGGTTGTTTTATTTAACTCTTTTCTCTCCCTTTTTCTATCTTCCCCTTTCCTCCTTTTTTTCCATTTTTGACAACCGCTAGCTCAAAAACTGAAAATTGAAACATTTTCTCTTTCTTTTCTTTTCCTTTTTTCCACTACCAAATTTGTTTTGGGGAAATCACAATTCTTCACAAAAAAAACTATTAGGGGAAAATAAAATAAAATTCAGAATTCTTTAATATACTTAACATTTTCCAAACAGCTCTAATGGATTTATCTACACTGGTTCTTAGTAAAGACAAGGCCTAAATAAAACAATAATAATAATTAACAGAAATATTAATTTATCAGTTTAATTTTCTGTGACAGATTCTAGACTTTTAGAGCCTTGTAAAGTGGAATTTCTAAAGTGACTGGTGAACGAAAATTTCCCCACTTAAAAATATCTGACCTTCTTTAAAGTGGAACGTCGCCATGGACTGGTACTGCAGCAGTGCTCTCCACTCCCACCACTGCTGTTGTAGGTAAAACCACCATCACATAGCCCAAAGATTGCTGCCTCTTTTGCTGCTGTCACTTACCTGCTTACTTTTACTTTTTAAATCTTTCTGCATATAATCCCCATATATAGAATGTTGCAGAGATCTCATGGATAGTTACCAGTTAAAAGACAGCAATCAAAGGGTAGGAATAAAGGGTCAGTTTTCAGAATGGAAAGAGGTAAATGGCAGTCTCCCCCAAGCATCTGTACTAGGACCAGTGCTGTTCAACTTATTCATAAATGATCTAGAATAAGGGGTAAACAGTGAGGTGGCAAAATTTGAAGACAATACAAAGCTACTCAAGATAGTTAAGTCTAGAGCAGACTGCAAACAATTACAAAGGGATCTCACAAAACTGGGTGATTGGGCAATAAAATGGCAAATGAAATTCTTTGTTGATAAATATATAATCCCCTGCTTGCTTGGAGTGGCACTCTCTCCCCCTCTAGTGGTGGATAGGCCCCCTAGAGATTGACGAGCCTGCTACATCCTTAGCTGCAGCATTTGGAAAGTGATGGCATGATCAATGTGATGAGGCCTTTCAGAAAATTAAGGCATGCCTTGCCAAAGCAACCATCTTGGCATTTGAAAATCCTCAAAAACCTTATGTTTTACACATGGATGCCAGAATGGATGTCTTAGGATCGCTATTATATGAAGAACACTGTGAGGAGTTGAGACCTATTGCTTTCATCAGCTGAAGCTTGTTGCTCACTGAGAAAAACTAATCTGCACACCAACTTGAATTTCTGGCTTTAAAATAGGCAGAAGACAAGCTGCATAATTATCTGAGGCAAGGATTGAGGTGAGCATGGATAACAATTCTTTGATTTATATTTTAACATCAGCCAAACTGGATGCTACTGGTCACCACTAGTTAGCAGCATTGTTCACCTACAACTTCAGCCTAAAGTACAGGGTTGCAAGAACTTGGATTCTGATGCATGGCCTAGATGACCTCATAATATTTCAGTACCTGTGGATGAGTGGGAAGGCAGTACCTGCCCCCGGGGTTCAAGCTTTCTGTCAAGTTTCTACCGTTTGTGGAAAACTAATTAAATACTATTTGCTTCCCTTATTGATCTTTTAGGATTGACAACCCAAGCTATTCCTCAAGCTTACTGCAGCCTTGCTTCTTTAGGGACCTTCCCCATTTGAATTGTTCTGAGCTTCAGGCCATCCAAAAGGACAATGCCTGTGTTGGAGAGGTTTGACTGGCAGTTGATTAAGGGAATCCACCTGCTGTGGATAAAAGCAGACACTTTGTGATTCCTCCCCTAATGAAAGAATGGGATCAACTTTCCCTGGAGAATGGATTTTTGTATAGAATCACTAACCAGTCTGGCAACGTATAAAAAAACCAACTGATTTTACCTCAACAATTTCACAAACTTATACTACATTTTTTACATGATAACCATGGATATTTTGGGTTTGTTGACCTATAGGCTTGTTCAAGACCAATTCTACTGGCCAAAGATGAAGTCTGAGGTTGAGCAGTATTGTAAGGCCTGTCCCTAGTTTATACAACAGAAGACTCTACCCACAAGAGCTGATACACTGTTTCAGCTTCACAATGAAGACCCTATGGATTTGGTCTTTATGGAATTTGTCACAATTGAACCAGATAGCAGAAATACTTGTAACGTGTTAGCTGTAGCTGATCATTTCACAAGGTATACACAGGTCTTTCCCACTAAAGCTCAGAAAGCCTCTTCTGTAGCTAAAGTTCTTCCGGAAAAGTGCTTTGTTCATTATGGGCTGCCCAAGAAGATGCACTCCGATCAAGGACGAGACTTTGAGATTCAATTAATTCAGGAACCTCTAATTATGCTCAATATAAAAAAAATATATAGAATGCCACCTTATCATCCACAGAGAGATCCACAGCCTAAACAATTTAATTGGACCCTGCTTAATAAGTTGGGAACTCTGAGGGTGAAGGAGTTTTATTAACACCTCCTGTAGAGGGTGAAGAAAGGATGGCACAACCCTTAAGGAGGTCCCAGCAAGAGATCAGCCCACCGTAGCAGTTAAAATATGACATAGCTGAAGTCAGCAGTGAGGTGTCCATCCCCATAGTACATTGTGGGGTGTTGTGATGAAAGATTTTAGAGCACCTGTAGAGTCCAAACCAGGAGGTGTATCCTCTAAGGCTGGGCTCAAGTGTTTGTCACAGTGGTGCTCATCTCAATCTAGATGCCGAAATTGTGCCTATTGCAGTGGACCTATTTTTAACCCTGCATTGAATGTTACCCAAGATAGCAGTAGGAATTAAGAATGTATGTGTTAGGTTCTAAATTAATCTGTTTTTCTTCTTTGTTCTGGTTCCTTAGTGGGGACATTAAGGATTTTTCTGGTGGGGAGAGAATACAGGCCCACTTACTATTAACTGAATTGGAGGTGTTTAGTTGGGAAGATCCTGGGTACCGCAATCCAGCCTTGGAGACTACAGGACGCATGATGCCTGGGGGAGGGGGAAGAGAGAGAGAAAGAGAGAGAGAGACTTCCTCTTCCAAGGAATGCAGGGGGAGCAGGTGGTGGCCTCCATTTTGGAAAGGAACTGATATTGCTTGTGTGGTGAAGCTCTGGCCATATCAGGAGCTGCTGCTACACTGCTACCGAGGCTAATGTCAGGGTATCCCCTTCCCCCTGCTGCTGCACCCCTCTTACCCCAGCTTCCATAGAGCAGGGGCGACACAGAGAGAGCTTCCAGGCAGCTGCAGCTGCGGTCCAGTCTCAGCTTGATGATCTAATTAATAAGGCAGTTTACTTCTGACCCCACTCTTCATATTTAAAGGGGAAATGTGCATCTCTCTCTCACACACACACACAGGGTGTGTGTCTCTGTCTCTGTCTGCCCTCCCTCCTTTCCTACAGCCTTGTATAGTAGAGTGTGAGGTTAACCCTTGAGGGTTCAGACAGTTGCTAGTTCATCATTTAGCAGTAAGGAATTCCCTGGAAATATCCCACCCTCTGACTCCTCCATCTCAACCAAGCTTCACAATCATCATCACTGTGTACCAGTATTAAATTATTTATTTAAAACATACTATGTGTGTATAATATAATATAATATAATTAATAATAGAATCCTTTGTGTGGTGAAAAAAATTTCCATGGAACCTAACCCCCTTATTTATATTAATTCTTATGGGGAAATTGGATTCGCTTAACATTGTTTCGCTTAAAGTCGCATTTTTCAGGAACATAACTACAATGTTAAGTGAAGAGTTACTGTACTACTATAAATTGTATATGTTATTTGATCTATTGAACTGTCCCCTGCTGATTTAAATTAGTAGTGACATTCAATCTCAATCTCTTATGCCATGTTTCCTGAAGTTAAATAAAAGTGTGCTAACTTTAATCTAAATGTATATTGGTTGCATACTGTTTATAGTTGGCATTTGAGTTAGACTCATTGCTCAGATTAGTTTAGATTTATTCCTGGAGGCTTCCAAGGCAGGCCATTGAGTGGGTACAGGGCACAGCCAAGGCACAGCTCCCTATTTTAATTTCCTTTACAAGTTAAAAAACTGCAACAGAGGGATGGATAGAGGATTCCCACCTATCCAACATCACCACTGGGATACTCAGAATCTCCGTTCCTGGGCACATCAGGTGCCTGGGCACAAAGGTGGGTGTTGCTTGCTACTGAGGAAACCCAGGGAGGAAAGAGGGGTTACAAATGCAAAGTAATGCACATTGGAAAACATAATCTCAACTATACATGCTAAATGATGGGATCTAAAGTAGCTGTTACCGCACCAAAAATGGTCTTGGAGTCATTGTGGATAGTTCTCTGAAAACATCCACTCAATGTGCAGTGGCAGTCAAAAAAGCTAACAGAATGTTAGGAACCATTAGGAAATGGATAGATAATAGGACAGAAAATATCATAATGCCTATATATAAATCCATGGTACACCCAAACCTTGAATACTGAGTATAGTTCTGGTTAGCCCATCTCAAAAAAAGTCATATTAGAACTGGAAAACCTACAGATAAGGGCAACAAAAATGATTAAGGGTATGGAATAGCTTCCATATGAGGAGAGATTAGAAACACTGACTTTTCATGTTGGAAAAAGAGACAACTAAGAGAGGATTTGATAGAGGTCTATAAAATTGTGAATGATGTGGAGAAAGTGAACAAGGAAGTGTTATTTACTCCTTCTCATAACAGAAGAGCCAGGGTTTACCCAATTAAACTAATAGGCAGAAGGTTAACAAAAAATACTACTTCACACAACGAGCACAGTCAACCTGTAGAATTCATTGCCAGATGATGTTGTGAAGGCCTAAACTACAGCATGGTTCAAAAAAAATAATTAGATAAGTTTCTTGAGGATAGGTCCATTCATCAATGACTATTAGCCAAGATGGCCAGGGTTGAAACCCCATGCTCTGAGTGTCCCCGACCTACTACTGTCAGAAGCTGGGTGTAGATGACAGAAGATGGATCATTTAATGATTGCATGTCCTGTTCATTCCTTCCGAAGCATCTGGCATTGGCCACTATCAGAAGATAGGATACTGGGCTAGATGGACCATTGGTAAGATTCATTATGCTTATTATTAGGCATTCTATTTCTTTCTTTTTATGTCCATCATTCATAAAAAATATTTCCTTTAGAAGTATAAAGAAAGGGGCAAGCAGGGTGGATAATGCATTGGATTGGGACCAGGGCTGGTGCAACCCATTAGGCAACCTAGGAGGTCACCTATGGCACTAGCATTTCAGAGGCAGCATTTCGGGTCCTTTGGCGGTGACCGGACCTTTGGCCGCCCTGGTCATCATCGGCATTTAGGTGGAGGGAGCTGGGGCAGGGGGGTTGGGGAGGGCCGCGTGCAGCAAGTAAGGGGGGACATGGCACGCAGGGAACCACTCCCCACCCCAGTTCACCTCTGCTTCGCCTCCTTCCCTGAGCATGCCACCCTGCTCTGCTTCTCTCCCTCCCAGGCTTGTGGCACCAAACAGCTGATTGATGCTGCAAGCCTGGGAGGCGGGAGAAGTGAAGCAGCAATGGAATGCTCGGGGAGGAGGCAGAGCAGAGGTGAGCTAGGGCAAAGAGCTGCCATATGGCTCCTCGGGCCGGGGGGAGCTGCCGGGGGGGCTCAGGGCAGAGGCAGGGATAGAGAGCTGCCACAGGGCTCGGGGACTTGGTCCAGGAGATGAGTCAGCCCTCCAGCCAGGTCACTCAGTGGTTCCCTCTTTCAGGGTGGAATCCTCAAAAGTTCTCTCTTCAGATGAGGTCAGGCAGTCCTCACACTTGCCACCCTGACCCTATCGCTCCTGCAGTGATCCAGCCAGTCTTCTAATTCATGTCCCCAAGCAATACCACTCTGCAGTAGTTGATAGGGGGACCCAGGTCTACCCTCTACTTTGTGTTCCAGTCCAGGTCCCCGTGCCAAGCAGTTAAGGTCTGCTGTTTTCACTCCTGGAGAACTTCCTACCTTGCTTCCACTCTTCTTAGTCAGAACCTTCTGTCCTAGGGTCTACTAGCTCTCATGGATTCCTACCCTTCCTTTCCTCTCCCTTACTTGAGGGAGAGTGACTGCCATTATTCACCCTGCAGCCTTCTTTTGTTGCCAGCCTCTTGACTTTATGTAAGGCCAACCTTTCCCCTCACAGGATTTCTTCCAATTAGCAGCCTCCTCAGAGCCTAAATCTCTCCCCCTGTTTGCTGCTTAATTGGTTGACTGGGCCTGCTTGGCCTAATTCAACTTTCTCTAGGCCATTGTGGTGAGTCTGCCACATCACATGTTTCTAATTATATTTACCTTTCTTTGTCTAATGCTATAAGATCTATTATTGATAAAGGCAAGTATTATCTTCTTTAATTCCTCTTCCATTGCACTACCAGTTTACAACAAAAAGACAATTTCTTTTGACCTTTCTTATACATTTAAGATACGTGGAAGTTGTCCAGGTCCCATAGTTTTTTTGTGTTTGCCAGTTGAATAAGAATGATAAAATATATATTGAAATCTATACCTATTGCAAAGATGTTTATCTCTGCTCAGAGAGCTACCTGTGACCACCCTGAGAATCAATAGTTTTGCTAGGGATTCAAACATTTCATTAGCTTTTTCGGTAACATCTAGGAGATATATTATTTGGCTGTTAATAGCAGTCATTACTTTTCTCATTGGGACACACTCAGCTCTGCCTTTCATTAAGGACGAGGAGCATATCCTCCTATTGGTGTGCATTCATAACTCCTATTTTCTTAGTTCTTGGTAGAAGCCCTGCAGTTGCCAAGAGTAAATAGACCTTCCAAGCCAAAGAGCACTTTCATAGATCAGTTCTAATAGTGCAGCAAAAGAATTGCTGCCAATGTCTGGACTGCACAACCAAACAGTGTATATTGCTTTTAAGAGCCTTTCTAATCTTTTTGCAAAACAAAAGCAGGGAGTTTCATTTGAAAGTCTTTTTAGCGGATTGATAACTGATGCAAAATGCTAGTAGTAGTTTTGTGATCAGGGCTGGCTCCAGGACATAGCCCACCAAGTGCGTGCTTGGGGCGGCACGCCGCAGGAGGCGCTCTGCCGGTTGTTGGGAGGGTGGCAGGCGGCTCTGATGGAGCTGCCGCAGGCGTGGCTGTGGATGGTCCACTGGTTCCGCGGCTTCAATGGACCTCCCACAGACACGCCTGCAGCAGCTCCACCGGAGCTGCGGGACCAGCTCACCGTCCGCAGAAACGCCTGTGAGAGGTCCACCGAAGCTGCTGGACCGGCAAGTGGCAGAGTGGCCCCTGCGGCATGCCGCCATGCTTGGGGCAGCGAAATTGCTAGAGCCAGCCCTGTTTGTGACCAGTGTAAGGTCTGTGAAAAAAATAAATCAATAGTTACATATTATTATTAATATAATATAATTATTAGTAGTTTTTTGTAACTATTATATAAATTCAATGCTGTTTTATTCTATTATGATGTGCATACACAGGCTAAGACTTTCAAGCCAGACTAGTGATTTTGGGTGCCTCCATTTCTGGGACACTTCTGAGGGATCTGATTTTCAGATGGTGGGTCTCAGTACTTTCAGGGATCTGAAGTTGGGTATCAAAAATAGCGAAGCACCCAAAATCTCTAGTAACGTTTAAAATTCTTGGCCATACGCAGCACTCTGCAATTAGATCAGTGTGGGAAGACACCAGACTTGTGCTGAGCCCATTTTAGTCAATGGAGACTCCACAAGAAATTGTCCATGTGAATCCAGATTGTTGGATCTGTGCCACAGAGTACCTTTACTCTGAGAAGCCAAATGCTAGTTAATTAAGTCCCACAAAACTGCTCAAAGGTATACATGAATTATTATATCTAGTTTGTAGATAAGTGAACTGAGACATACAAGAGGTTAATGGACATATTCTGCCCTCAGTTAGATTGGTTCAAGGCCATTGGTGTCAATGGGCCTGCATAGGTGTAAATGAGGGCAGAATTTGACTCTGGAGTCATTCTAGATATATGTCACGTCCGACAACACTCCCTTTTGCTCTTCTTAGATTATTGGATCAGCCATATTGGATCAGAGGATAGGTCCATTCAGTCCAGTGTCTCCTTAATGCAATCCTTCCTGCAAGGTGTTGGGCAGTCTGGCCCCGATCCAGTGAAGCACATGAGCAGGTACTCCACTTTTGAAATCAATGGTACTACCCATTGGCTTCAAGTTATTCACATACTCTCAGGGTCTGATCCAACGTCCACTGAAGCTTCTACTGACTTCAGTGAGAGGTGGATCAAGCCCTAAATGTTTCACTGGACCAGGGGCACAGTGCACAACACTGACTGAGCCCAGTCAATTGTTCAGAGTGCTTACAGTGGTCTGAAAAAAGAGTATGTGTGTGTATGCATGGGGGAGTGTTCTATCCTAATCTGGGAGAAGCTGTTGTAGTCAGACAGTGATTGAAGTGTGCCCCTTAACAAACAGCTCATTTACTTTTTTTATGGGTCTGTGACACTCTCCACTTAACACACACTGATTGTTCAATGCTGTTGTGAAAGGAGAGGCAGAAATTC
The DNA here is from genome assembly GCF_003597395.2 of Chelonoidis abingdonii. Classification (NCBI taxonomy): domain Eukaryota; kingdom Metazoa; phylum Chordata; order Testudines; family Testudinidae; genus Chelonoidis; species Chelonoidis abingdonii. The sequence goes on from NC_133770.1 coordinate 112,582,627, forward strand.
CCCATTTCCCACATTTCTCCTGCAATGATCAGTATATGCCTTAAAACGTGACATTTAATTTCCCTTGTCTAAGCATACTTAAGAAAGTGTTAAGCTGTTCTCAGATGAGATGTCTTCCTGTCTAGTCTGGGCTTTTTACTGTAATATACACAAACGATACAACAATCCATGAGAAATTCAGTTCTCTGTCATAACTGTTGATAGTACACCTAATACCATTTTCACTAAACAAAAATAATTGAGTGCACTGATTTAAACACAGAGCAGAAAGGATAGATGTAGGTGATTGTGTGTATAATAGATATTTTCTTGGTAACCTTTTCATTGTTAAAAACAAAAATGTATTTATATTTGTGTAATGGGGAATCTGAGTAGATTTAATTACAAAGGACTTGTATAACACTGCTCTACAGCCAAAATGCTTCTGAAATAAACATAGTCAAACTTTACTAATTCTGGGTCACTGAGAAGGAAAATGATGCTTAAAATTGTTGATTGGCTCTAGTCTAGCTGTTGGGCTCTAGACTACAGCAGTGGAATCTCCTGGCAGATGATCTTAGGGTTTCCATGTTCCGTGACCGTCAAAAGGATCTTGTCCCATTCTTCTTCATGGAAGGTGATCTTGTAGCCTGTATCATAAGCCTCTGTCCCAAATCTGGACCTTAGCATCCAAAATCTGGGTGCTTAGATCTTATCTCCGCTAGCACCAATCAGGATTCAGGCCCCCTTGATAACATCCCTGGTCTCCCCAAACCTTTCCCTGGGGGACCCCCAAGACCCAGAAACCCTGAGTCTCCCACCAAAGGGAAAACAACCTCCTCCCCTTGTCTTCCTCTTTATCTCTTCCCCAGCTCTACCTCCCTGGGTTATCCTGGGCGATACTGTACTTAAACTCCTTGAATGCAAACAGAGAGGGCAATTTACCTCCCCCCTCCTTCCTCCCCTGAGGCTATGCATTCAAACCTAGTCCAGCTAACACAAAGAGATTTCCCCATCCCTTCGTTCCTTAGCCTTAACCAGAGAAAAACCTCAACAAGTTCTTAAAAAGAAACTTATAAAAAGAAAGAAATACATAAGAATATAACTCTGCATTTAAGAGATCATACAGGGCTATTGCTTATAAGAAAATAGGAATAAACAGTCTGATTCAAAAGTTATCCAATTGCAACATTCCAGCAAGTTACACCATGTAAATACAAACTACAATATAAACCTATTGCTTTTCCTTTTGTCTCACAACTTGGGAACAGAAGGGTAGAGAAAGAAAGCTTGGAGATAGAAAGAAAAGCTCTTCTCTCATAACCGAGAGAAAACAAAACAGCCAGAGCAAAGCCAAACCCCCAGAGTCCCTCCCTCACTTGAAAATCCGGTTTCCTGATTGGTCCTCTGGTCAGGTGTTTGGTTCCCTTTGTTAACCCTTTACAGGTAAAAGAAACATTAACCCTTAGCTATCTATTTATGACAGCCTGCAACAACATCGATGGTGTGATGGCAGCCTCAACATCATTCACGATCCAGAATGAATGGAGACTGTTCATTGATTCATCGAAGACGAGTCTTAAGCTGCTTTGCGCATTATGGAATGGTTTTCCATCAATCCAGTGGTCATGCAGTCCACATGAAGGAAATCTATAACAACATTGAAAACTTTTGAGGTGCATAAACTTGGCCAACATCATGCACTTTGTGACGATTTTGAAGGTTGTTTGCTCTCTTGCCTTGCTTGGTCTGCAGACTGGATACACAAAGTACTGCTGTTTTCTCTGTGAATGGGATAGTCGTGCTAGAGATTCCCACTACATCAATGAAAGATTGGTCACTTCAACAGTCATTGGAGCCTGGAGGAAACGTGTTCAGCATCCACCACTTGTTGAATCAAGGAAGATTTTGTTACCACCCTTACATTCAAGCTGGGTCTGATGAAGAACTTTGTCAGGCCATTGACAAAACACAAGCAGCTTTCAAGTACCTCTGTGAAAATTCCAAGGTTAAGTGAAGCTAGATAAAGGAAGGTGTCTTTGTTGATCCTCAGATTTGTGAACTTCTTCAAGATGATGCATTTGAACATGCACTGCCGTTGGGCAAGGAAAAGACGGCATTGACATTGAACCTTCCAGTTAGTGGCAATAATTTTTCTCGAAACAACAAGGCAGACAACTACAGGTTGTTGGTGAAAATCTCCTTCAAGCATACAAAAGGCTTGGTTGCAACATGTCACTAAGGGATACATTTTTTGCACTCTCATCTAGATTTTTTTCCACGAAGTGCGGAGTGGTGAGCGATGAGCACGGTGAGCGATATTTGCCAGGGACATTGCAACAATGGGAGAAACGCTATCAGGCCAAATGGAGCCCATCAATGCTTGCAGACTATTGCTGGACAGTGACAAGAGATGCCTCATTTAATGAATACAAGAAGAAGCACAGAAGTGCGAGTAACACTGAATAGGACTAAACTATGTACATAATATGTTTTTTGCTTTGTTTCATAATAAATTTTATTATATATAACTCTTTTGCTGATTTTTAAAGTGTTCATAAACAGGACAGGTGAAATATTATCATGTAAAGCAACCATAAACACATGAAAAGACCTAGGTTATACAATTATGATTAAAACTCTACTAGCTACACATATACATAGACATAAAATGTAAAGAGTTAAATATCTTAGAAAACAGTAGCCAATCAGTTGTTTTAATTGTCATATTTGAATTCAGCACATCAAAATACATAATAAATACCACATTTTATCTCTGAAGCAGACGACTTCTCAAAAATTGTAGACTAGTGTAATATCTACTATATCAGTTTAATCTGCATGAAATATACAATGTTTATAGATGTATGTATTTTATTTTATTTTAGTTAGGTTCTTATACTGCACTCCTTATCATGATATCTGAGGACCTTCCAGTGATGAATTAAGGACTATGAGGGAAACTTTTCAAAAGCCTCTAATGGATTTAGATGCACTAGTCCCATTATCTTTTAATGGGACTGGTGTGCCTAAATCCCTTAGACATTTTTTCAAATCAGCCCCATGACTAGCAACCTTCATATGTGTGGTTCCTTCTCTATTCCTCTTCCTGGGAGGAAGTATATGGAAATAGGAATAAATACAATTTAAACTGTAAGCTGTGCAAATCCCCTAGTTTTATTTGCTTCTATAGTGCCATGAACAAGTATTGTCTGGTATAAATAATATGTGTGATAGGGTTGCTAGTGGTGGTAGGAGACAGGATTCAGAAGTCCTGGAGATCACTTCCAGTTTCTGTCTTATGTTCCTAAAAACTCATACCTCAGCATGTCAGAGGGCACTGCAGGAGTCACAACAATGTATTCTGGGATTCCTGGGTTTTTTTGGAGGGGTGGGGGGGGTTATTTTTGTCTCCTTCCTCTGAGGCATCAGGGCTGGCTACAGCTCAGGATGAGACTCTGGACAGGGTGGGCCAGTGTTCTGGGTGACAACCACCATTATCTTTCTCTGAGATGTTTGGCTGGCAGTTCATATGCTCGGGGTCTAATGGATCACCAGATGTGGGGTTGGGAAGGAATTGTAAGATTGTCAGTGAACACGTTTTTTTTTTTATTTCACCTTCCTCTGCAGCACTGAGTGTGGGTCACTTGCTGGGTATATCTCACTTAATCATTTCCTGCCACTGCAGGGGCCTAGAACACTGATGCACCTCGGTATTTCCTATTCTCTGCCAGTATAATCTCCTGTGGGCTGTAATACTTTGCTCTAATTTGCATTGCTGGGTTTAGTGCTTGAGTGCAAGGTGGCGCTAGCGGCCTGTGATATACAGGATATCAGACTACATGATCTGCTGGTCCCTTCTGACCTTTAACTCTCTGACTGTGTAGAGGGCTAGATCATTAGTTTGTGATCCAGCCTATATTACAGGGAAGCATCTTGTTTTGCTAAACTGAATCACCCTGAGAAGAAGATTGACACCCCAAGTCAGAATCTCCTTTCCAGTCTCCCTGCTGCTCTGGGTTGGGAGTAACCAGCACAAATGGAAAGTACTGCACTTAGGAAGGAACAAATAGTTGAACACATACAAAATGGGAAATGACTGCCTAGGCAGGAGTACTGCGTAAAGGGAACTGGGGATCATAGAGGATCACAAGCTAAATGTGAGTCAACAGTGTAACAATGTTGCTAAAAAAGCAAAAAACATTCTGAGGTGTATTAGCAGGAGTGTTGTAAGCAAGATACAAGAAGTAATTATTCCACTCTACTCTATGCTGATTAAGTCTCATCTGGATTATCGTGTCCATTTCTGGGCATCACATTTCAGAAAAGATGTGGACAAGTTGGAGAAAGTCCAGAGAAGAGCAACAAAAATGATTAAAGGTCTAGAAAACATGACCTATGAGAAAAGATTGAAAAAAATGGATTTGTTTATTCTGAGGAAGAGAAGACTGAGGTGGGACATGTTAATAGTTTCCAAGTACATAAACGTTTATTAGAAGGAGAAGGTTGAAAAATTGTTGTTCTTAACCTCTAAGGCTAGGACAAGAAGCAATGGTCTTAACTTGTTTAAAGGCAGTTTAGGTTGCACATTAGGGGGAAAAAACTTCCTAACTGTCAGGGTATTTAAGTGCTGGAATAAATTGCCTAATGAAGTTGTGGAATCTCCATCACTGGAGATTTTTAAGAGCAGGTGAGACAAACACCTGTCAAGGATGGTCTGGATAATACTTAGTTCTGTCATGAATGCAGGAAACTGTATTAGATGACCTCTTGAGGTCCTTTTCAGTCCTACAATTCTATGATTTCTATGACTTCATCTGCATCTTTAACACAGATTCTGATACCCTTACTCATACTGAGAAACCCTTCATTTTGCAAATAGTCTGACTGAAGTGAATGGGACTTGTGATGTAAGTTATAATTCAGTATGATTCAGGTTATCATAATCTGGTATTTAAAAAGCAAAATTTCACACTGTTCTCTATCTATCTACACATAGTGCACCTTGCTCTACCTTTTTATTTACTGATTGCTAGCACTCTATACACAATATAATACAGTGATTTTGTCAAAAACAGATAGCTAAGGGTTAATGTTTCTTTTACCTGTAAAGGGTTAACAAAGGGAACTAAACACCTGACCAGAGGACCAATCAGGAAACCGTATTTTTCAAATCTCAAGGGAGGGAATTTTTTGGGTTCTTTGTTTTTGTCTGGCTCTCAGCTATGAGAGGGGATCTTTTTCTATCTGTAAGCTTCTAATCTTCAGTTTCAAAGTTGTAAGTACAAAGGTAGAAAAAACAATAGGCTGTTATTCTTTTTTTTGTATTTACATGTGTGTAGCTGCTGGAATGTTTAAATTGTATCTCTTTTTGAATAAGGCTGTTTATTCATCTTTTTCTTTTAAGCAATAGCCCTGTGTATTGTCAACTTGATGCAGAGATCATGTTTGTCTTTTTCTTTCTTTTTATATAAAGTTTTCTTTTTAAGACTTGTTTGAGTTTTTTTTCTCTCTGGGTAGGCTAAGGAACGAAGGGGAGGGAAATTCTCTTTGTGTTAGATCTATGGAGGGTGAAGCTCTGCAGCACCAGGGAATTGGTGGGAGGGGGAAGAGAGAGAGAATCATTTCTGTTCCCTTGTATTTGGGGTTTGTCTCTTTGTGGAAGAGAGGAGACATGCTTCTTGGTATTGTGATGTAAAGAGATTGCAGGACGCTAAGGTCCAGATTTGGGAAAGATGCTTATGATAGATTTATGTACTAAAGAGATACTTTAAACTGTTTTCTCATTATTAGGACTAGCTACAGTTTTGCAACTTTTGTTTCAAAAGTACAAAATATGTTAATGTTTTCTTTTTTCAGCTGAATTAACTGTACACATTATACTTACTATAGTAGCTGATAAAAAATAACTTTGGAAAAATCCAAAGGCAACTAAACTTCAACCATTTTATAAATGTATATAATATATTATTTTACATGGCTTTTTTAATTGAGTATAATTCTCCACCCCCACCCTCCTTGATATAATAATAAAATTTCTTTAGTGACTAAATTTCTGGGAAAAAGACAAATGCAAGTTGACAAACCTAATTCAACGGAAGATAATGTTCATTTTCATAAACTTCAATTAGTTGACAAAATTTTTTATAAACACTGAAGTTAACTGAAAACGTTGCAAATTATTGGATCAAAGCTTCATTTGGATAAAATAGAAACAATGTGCAGTCTGCCTTAGTAGTTATTAAAAATATCTCTTCTTCCAAAACTAAACAATTTATTTAAAACTCTTTCCTATTAGTGTATAGAATGTAAATATCCCTCCCTGCTCTCTTTTCAAGCAGAAACCAGACTTTTTAGGGAAAATGAAGGCTATATAAATTATTGCCTTCTTTCTCTCATCTTCACAATTGGCTAGTGGATCCCATCTTGAAGTTTTAGCAAAGAATGGAAGAACCAGTCTTGGCAAAAAAAGGGTCCCAGTCCAGAAACTCATCCACCCTTCAAAAGAAACTGAACCTGTTGGGAAAAGTTTAATTAAGGACATCATTTAACTAGCCCCTAGCTACATGAGTTTCCATGAAAAGAGGGCATGGAGAGGTGACCAGCTATGCATCAGGATGAAGGTGGAAATTTGTGGACTGTGTTGGGAGAAGGAGATAGGGATGAACGGGAGGGTAGATGGACTGTTTCATAACAAAACTACTTATTTCCTGGCTTTCTACAGTTTTAAGTGGCAGGATATGCCCCCCTCTTAGCAACTTTAATTCAAAAATAATGTTACATGTACCAAAATATACATATGTGGGATTTTCAGAAGCCCTCTGAGTTAGCCTGTCTTGGTTCCCATTGAAATCAGTGTGTGTTAGAGGTAAGTGGAGAAAAGAGAACAGCGCTGGAAAGGACTGATTGAGGACAGAGCGGACTATTTGAGATAACATATGAGCACACCTGAAGCTTCACTTATTTTCAGAACCTAATTTGAACTGAACCTGAGTTTCTGAAGTGATCAGTTAACACTTTTCTCCCCACATTTCCAGTTTCTGGCTAGGGCTGGAAATCAAAGTGCTGAAATTAAGTAAGAAAATCTCTTCTTGAGGTGTTGCTGGTGTGATGGGTCAAGGCCAGATGGCTACAGTAAAGTAGTGAGGAACAGGTATGTTAGCTCCAGGATAAACAAATCCCTGGTATCATGGTAACCAAATGGCTGTTGCTCCAGGTTAATTAAGACATGTGGGGCCAATTAAGATCCTTCTAGAAGGCAGTGGAGATAGCTACATTGATTGGGACACCTGAGGCCAATCAAGGGCTGTCTGGAACTAGTTAAAAGCTTCCCAGTTAGTCAGTGAGGTGTGTGTGAGGAGCTGGGAGGAAGAGGTGCAAGGAGCTGAGAGTGAGCTGCTGGAGGACTGAGGAGTACAAGCATTATCAGACACCAGGAGGAAGGTCCTGTGGTGAGGATAAAGAAGGTGTTTGAGGAGGCCATGGGGAAGTAGCCCAGGGAGTTGTAGCTGTCATGCAGCTGTTACAGGAGGCACTCTAGACAGCTGCGATCCACCAGGCCCTGGGCTGGAACCCAGAGTAGAGGGCGGGCCTGGGTTCCCCCCCAAACCTCCCAACTCCTGATCAGACACAGGAGGAGTTGACCCAGAATGTGAGATTCACCAGAGGGGAAGTTCACTGAGGTGAGCAAATCCGCCAATAAGTGCAAGACCCACTAAGGTAGAGGAGGAACTTTGTCACACTGGTCATGACAAGAGACAAGGGTTAATCAGAGGAGTGAGCCTAGAGGTCCAAGGAGGAAACCTCCATCAAAAAAAGTAGACACAAATGAGCCCTCAGTTGACCTCCTAATGTTAAAGGAGGAAGCAGCAGTCAACAAGCATTCAAAGGAGACTCAAATGGAGAATCAGACCACAAAAAGACTTACCGCCACATAAGAGGTGACTTTTTGTCAGAAATTGTTGGTGTGGGGACTAGATGGGGAAAGCTGTACCATTTGGGGGCCCCTCAACAAAATATGAGGTAATTTGGTTAAGTTTCAGAAAAGCATATGACATTTTGGGTACTTGTACAACCCTTTTGAGATTTGCCCACCACTATGTGGAAAAAGGGACCTTCATTACATGATATTTTACCACAGGATGTGAAAAATAGCTTTTCTGTGTGAAACCCCTGGGATATTTTATGTCAGCAGTTCATCTTCTATAATATATGAAGTCTGCTCTGTACCTTCCTGAAAAGAGAACAGATTGAAAGAAGAGGATGTGGGAATCATTTTCAGGGCAATCAGGACAAATTTGCATATCCTGTGCACTAAAGGTTTGTATAGAATTTGTATTCATGGCTGAAGTGACCTCAGTCAGTGTGCTTTTAACTAACTTGAGTGCCTCATACAACAGACTATAGTCAAAGAATTTGCAACAATCACATGGTCCTCCATGCATGCCTTGTAATGTCCTGGTGTTTCATGGCTTACAAACAAAGAAGACACAAACAAATAAACAAAAACCTTACTTTCTAAGTTCTGCCACCAGTGCAGTTCCAGAATTTCGTACTCAAATAATTGCTGACAACATGCTTTCAATTCTGATCTCTTTTGGAACAGTTTTCCTGTTTTGCATATAGAAATCTAGCTATCAGAATGCATTAGTATTGTCACCATTGCATTTGAGCCCAGGCATACCATTTACATAATTAAAAGGTTCTAATGATTTAACTTCTCTCAAAGAAACCAGTGCATTTTTTTTTACTTTCTAGTTCCAGCTCTTTGCTAATTTTAGTTGCATCTCTGTCAGATAGTACTCACACTCCTAATGAATTGTTAAGACAGAGGTAACTGAGGAAATTATTAAACCTTCTGAACAAATCCGTCTTCTTATTTCCAGTCTCTGGCTGTTGATAGCTGTTCCAGCTGCTGTTGATCAAGTGTGGTGAGACACATTCTCACCCCATCATTTGCTGCTGTTTGCATGAAAATAAGGAGTGCAAGTCAGAATCAGGATCTTGTTACTGTTGGGAAGAAAGATGCTTGTGTAACTTAAAGGGGAAAATGTTGCCATTTAACAGCTTATATGAAGTTTTTGGGGCGGGAGGGAGTTGAGGATGATGGTTAGAGCAGGTGACTGCTAATTAGGACACTTGGGTTCCAGTCCTGGCCTTAACTCAGATTTGTCATGTGACCGTAGAAAAATCATGTTATCACTATCTGCCTCATCACAGCTATCTGTAAAATAAATATTGTAGTTACCTATAGGATCTCAGTTCCAGCTCAGCAGTTTCTCATTGGAGTCTGTTTTTGAAGCTTTTCTGTTGCAAAATTGCCACCCTCAGGTTTGTCATTGAATGACCAGACAAGTTAAAGTGTTCTCCTACTGGTTTTTGAGTGTTATGATTCCTGATGTCAGATTTGTGTCCATTAATTCTTTTGCATAGAGACTGTCCAGTTTGGTCAATGTACGTTGATATGGAATTGATATGCAAACTAGATACAATCAACTTAGGTTTGAATAGGGACTAGGAATGGCTGAGCCATTACAAACATTGAATCTATCTCCCCTTGTAAGTATTCTCACACTTCTTATCAAACTGTCTGTACTGGGCTATCTTGATTATCACTTCAAAAGTTTTTTTCTTACTTAATTGGCCTCTCAGAGTTGGTAAGACAACTCCTATCTTTTCATGGTCTCTGCGTGTGTGTGTGTGTGTGTGTGTGTATGTGTGTGTGTGTATATCCTCAATATATGTTCCATTCCATGCATCCGAAGAAGTGGGCTGTAGCCCACGAAAGCTTATGTTCAAATAAATCTGTTAATCTCTAAGGTGCCACAAGTACTCCTGTTCTTTTTCTTCATTAGTGTATTTTTTCTAGTGTTTCCTGCAATTAATTGTATGCATAAAAATGGGCCTCAATTATACTACTAAGGTACAGCTCATTCCTAGGGGTAATGCAGAATCATTCCAACCCAACTGCAATTCAAGGACACCCATTGCACACAGGAGTGTGACTACTGTACCACCCTTCAAAGGGGAGCAGTGGGTACTCATCTCTGTGGCCTGCTGGCAGGGCCATCGCAATGCTGACCAGGAGCAATCTTTGCAACCAGCTCAACAGTAACTGTGACAGTTCTCCGTATGGTGACATCAAAAAAAGCAAAGAGGCTGCTTATGTCCCATCCCTCCCTCAAACACCTGTGCAGCAGCCACACACAATCTGAGGATCTTGCCTAATGGTTAGAACTCAAGACTCCTAAATAAAGTTTGTAGCTTTGCTACTCACTGTGACCTAAAGCAAGTCTGTGACTTCATTTCCACATGTGTTAAGTGCTTTCAAATAACAGCACTTGCCTGTACTATAAAAATGTTGTGAAGCACCATTCAGTAAAGTTTGTACAGCACTTTAAGATTTGTAGATGAAATCTAATAAATGAGAGAATTATTATTAGTATTGTTATCATATTATACTATAACAAGAAGGAAGAAAAATGTCAAATATCTGCAGGTATTTATCAAAATACAGGCAAAGTTTAGATATTCCCAAATTAACCAAATGCACAGCTGGAGAAATACCATAATGAAGAATTGATCACATAGTGAAAAGCCACAATATGCTTGTAAAAATATTTTTAAAGCAGCAGGAACCACATTTGGATACATTTCCACAGTAACACCTGTTGATGACCATTATTTTCCTTTAATAAAAAAATCCTCGTATTTCAAAAGGAGACAAAAGTGCAACATCTGTGAAATGTATAGCTGTAAAATGTATTAGGTAAGAAAAACAATATCTTTCAACAGCACTAACAAAGTAATATGCCGTTGAAGCAAGATTGCCGTGACTAAAATACGTGTTTAGATTTTTCAGAAAGTGTCTGCTGTAAAACTGCTCTCAGCCACTTGGTTCGAGAATCAACAGTAAGAACCATACAGAAAGAACAATTCCTTGGTATTTGAATGTATAGCAGGAGAAATGGTAGCTGATATAAAAGTGTATTCGTAGACTTGCAACATTATCTCAAGAAGACCTCAGAAAATTATATCATTAATTATTTTTGTAATTCCTAGAATTCAAAATTCTGTAACATATTTTTTCTTTAGCTTATTAGTTACTAGAACAAGTAGTAAAAACCTGATGTCAACACCCTTTTTCAAGGTTACCACATACATATTCACAAAGCACTTGAGGAGGACAAGCATTTTTAATTTGTCAATAAGTAATAAACTCCTGCCAGAGGTCATCATTGAAAAATTGTGATGCTACACTTTAGCACAAAATATTTCAATGATATCATGCTTCATCACTTCAGTGCTCTGGGTGGAGTGGGAGGAAGAGAAAGACAGAATTCTGCAGTTAAACGGATAGCATTTTACAGATTGCAATTTTGATAAACTCTTGTTAAACCACTAGAGAATAGATGGGGCTGAATACTACTGTAATTGTATTCCAGCTCGTGATTATTTGTCACATTGCTCATATAGTCTGGGTTACTTTATTTAAATATACATTTGATGTCAGCTACACATATTTAACCTAGTAATCTTTATAAATGTGTGTTAATCCAATCGGAGGACAGGGGGGAAAAAGCCATGTGATTCAGGTGAAACTGAACACTGAATACCAAACACAGGGCATTTAATGATTAGAGTTCTAAAATGAGAAGGTACCCCCATATCACCTAGTCTGACCTCCTGTATATCACAAGTCACCAACATCAACCTCTGCCCAAATACTAAACAGAACACTGAAATCATACCAAAGTATTATAGCCCACAGGAAACTAAACATTTATGTGTCATGGCTTTAGAATAAGAGGGACTAAGTTGCACCAATGCCCAAGGACCCTGCAGTGGCAAGGAAATGCTTAAGTGAAATATACCAAAATACTCCACAGGCTGCCAATTATTCAAGTACATAAAAGGTTGCTACAGGGAGGTGGGAGAAGAATTGTTGTTCTTAACCTCTGAAGATAGGACAAGCAGCAATGGGCTAAAAGTGCAGAAAGGGAGGGAGGTTTAGGTTGGACATTAGGAAAAACTTCCTAACTGTCGAGGTGGTTAAGCACTGGAATAAATTGCCTAGGGAAGTTGTGGAATCTCCATTATTGAAGATTTTTAAGAGCAGGTGGGACAAAAACCTGTCAGGGATGGTCTAGATAATACTTAGTCCTGCCATAAGTGCAGGAACTGGCTAGATGACCTCTCGAGGTCCCTTTTGGTCCTATGATTCTATGACTCTATCCCATTGTATTATATTTTGAATATTTTAATGCTGAATATATTAAAAAACCCTAACGTTTCATGAGAATAAAAAAACAATATTAGCCAAATTTAGCACATTTTATATTTGATTATTTATATTCAGTTAGTTCTAATCTATAGGCCCAATTTGCATACTAGATTGTCTACATTTAGTCTTCCAGATATGTATTGAGCACCCAGTTCATTTTTTATTTTTTTTTTCACATTTAGATGTCTAAAGTTAGACAACTAAACCCATATTCTGGCATCTAAATAAAAGTTACCTGATTTTTAGAGGTGCTGAACTTCTACAAATCTTCCAGTGGGCACCCAGCTTTAGTTATCCATGTTTGAAAATGTTATCCTAGGTGCTTATATACTGATTTGGCCACTTCCAAGTTTGAAAATTGGGATGAAGGATTCTGTTTCTGTGATAAAACAGATGGAAAATGTTCTGCATTCAATGAATGAAAAAGGTACTTAATTTGCTAAAAGATTATTTGTATTTACCAAAATAATTGAGCATGGATGATGAAGATCAAAGTGTGAAAAAACATCTTGGCATCCAACTTGTCCTTCGTCAGAATGTTATCTTTGAGATCACTGTCCCAAAATAAAGAGGGTATTGTACTGTTGGGGACAAATATAAAGTTCACCAGTAATACGAGAACAGTAGTTGCTTCACTGGTAGGTTCTAAACAAATTAATAAAATAATAAATAGTTTGGATTTATACTGAACATCCCAAGTTTGAATGATATCAACTGAACCCAAATATTCCTTTATTCAAAACATGCAGGAAGTCATTCAGGGACCCATATATTTTACCTGTCTAGTTGTCCCTCTCTCCTCCTCATATACCTATCTCCTAGTAGGCTCTAGGGTCCAGTGTACTTCAATGATCATTACAAGTTCCACAGACCTCTAACATTACATATTTTTAGACCTCTGAGCCCTAAATAATGTTCAATTTTCAATTAATATTTTGTGAAACTAGAGGTTACAGCAGTCCCATAAATTCACTGGATTGTATGTCTTGTAATTCTCACGACCCAAGGACACAGGATGCCATTAGGCCATCAGAGAGAGGTATAAATCAAGTAGCAAAACATTGCTCTAAGCAGTCCTAGGAAATCTGAAATGTTTATTTTGTCTGTTTCTTCTAGAATGGACTTTGTCTCTCTCTCTCTCTCTGCTAAACCCACCGTTGTCAGTTCAATCCTTGAGGGGCCCTGTAGTGAGGCAGCCTGGCTCCCAGTCACCCCAGGGAGGGACGAGCCCTTATGGACGCCAAAGTGGGCAGAGTCACTGGAGCCTATGCCCTCCCCCAGAGGTCAAGATGCTGGGCAGGAAGTATAAAAGCCCAACTCCAAGGCTCAGAAGGGGACTGGCTGCCGGAGAGGCCAGATGCTGATGCCCCAGCTCCTACTGGGGAGACTCCCGCTGCCTGTGACCGACTCAAGGACAGGCCATACCTGCGGAGGATGGACGCCAACCAGATGCTGGAAGAGCCAGTAAGCCAACTGGTACAAAGGGACCCAGAGGAGCTGCCCAGTTTACCCCTCGTTCAGTATCCCGAGGAGCCCATGGTGCTAGACGCCACTGAAGATGCCACTGAGACGCAGGTACTGGTAGAGGGGGAGGTCGGAAGTAGCCCAGGGGCAGCTGGCCCTAGTCTGGCTGCAGCACTCCCAGAGCCCATGTCAGTGTGTTGCGGCCAGGATCCCCACTGACATAGCAGCAGGCTGCCTGCTGATGTTAGGGCCCCGGGCTGGGACGCAGTGGAGTGGGTGGGCCTGCATCCCCCCTGCCACCTCACTCCCGGGTGGCAGTCTTCCCCTCGCCCCGACGCTCAGGAACTGGAGCCTGGGCTGGTTAAATTCTGAACTGTTTGCTCAGCCCCTGCCTGAGGGTCTGAGCCCCGAGCTGTTGTTTACTGCCCCGCCCTGACCTAGGACATGGGCTTAAAATACTGAACTGTTTGCTCAGCCCCTGCCTGAAGGTCTGAGCTCTGAACTCTTGTTTACTGCCCTGCCCTGACCTAGGGCTGGGGCTTGAATACTAAACTGTTTGCTGAGCCCTTGCCTGAGGGTCTGAGTCCGGATGGTTGTTTCCTGCCCCGCCCTGACCTAGGGCTGGGACTTGAATACTAAACTGTTTGTTCAGCCTCTCCCTGAGGGCCTGAGCTCCTGTTTCCTGCCTCACCAGGCTAATTCGCCAGCTCACCGGACTCGTGTAGTGAGGCGGCCTGGCTTCCAATCGCCCCAGGGAGGGGTGGCCCCAATGGCGGATGCTTACAGGGCCACCTAGGGATCTGGGGCAAAATCAGTACTTGGTCCTGCTAGTGAAGGCAGGGGACTGAACTCAATGACCTTTCAGGGCCCCTTCCAGTTCTATGAGATAGATGTATCCACACACACACGTAGGTGTAAGGGGAGATTCAGGAAATTCATCCAAATTCATGTAATTTGTTCATATTCTACAGTCATTATTTTGCTATTACCTTCAAGTCTATTTATACAATTATCTACCAACAGAGATCTAGCCTAGATGAAGTTTAGTAATTATCTTTCCATTATGTTAACTGCATTTTTTTCCTTCCAACGCAAAAAACTTGCAGACTGACAATGCTTTCCCGCCACACTGGTCAGCTGAAAGAACTTGCCAAATTTAAAATTAAAGGTAGTCTAGTCCTCCGCAAGAGAACAGTCTGCCCTGTTTGCCATTTTCTTATAACACATCTACATTTTGAAACATACTAATCCAAGTTCAACACCCTTTATCACTTCCTCAACCTTCTGTCTCACAAGAAGATATATAGAGGAAAGCACTGTGTAGCTAAAGGTAAAATATGAAACTATTGGGTTTTTTTTTAAGTGTAGCAGATTAAGTAACCTGTAAAAAACAAAGTCATCAACAAGCTGGGGGGAGGGGTATAGGTCAAGTGAATTTGTCTTCAAACCCAGTTGTTGTTTTTGGATGAGTAAGAGGAAAATATTGTATTTGTTCAGAAGCTGCTTTATTTATTACCTTTTTTAAAAAAGCTGGACTGCTAGAAGTTGATAAAGCATATTTTCCTAGGCTTCTACAGAAATCTTAGAAAAAGATCTACTGACAGTATCTACCTGCTTGACTTTTTCTGTTTCATATGATAGTGGTAGAGGGAAGTGCTACCCATTCATTCAAAAAAAAAAAAGTGGTTGCCATTAAAAACTCAACAGTTGTAACATTTTTGGTATCAAACTGGTATTTTGATTCCACAATTATTTCCTAGTCAAATAAAGGCAAAAACTGAATTCTCAGTAACCACTGTGACAGTAATGTGCTGCCAATATTTTAAAAAGGGGCTTTCATAAAAATGTTCCACTTTACACCTCTAGTCAATTTCAGGCATGTATGTTCTTGCAAAAAGGAGGGGTGAAATGTGAGAAATCTAATATTTTATTTTGCCATTTAAACAAAAGCATTTACTTTATACTTTCAGTTGTAAATGCTGCAGGGCAGACACATGTCATCTTTATCGTTAAAGAGACTTTCACATTTACAGAGCTATATACATGAATAAATAAATTATAATAGTAACAATTATTATCATTTAGACTCAAGGAATGAAAACTAGCTCTTGAGAGCAAAGCTGAAGTGCAAATGCAAAAGTACAAATGTTTATACTTTCTTTTTGAACAGTATATTAAATGTATTGATTGTAACACCATTGTCAACTTGTGCATTTTAAAATGGGGTGAGGGGTGTCAATTGTTCATACCTTCCACAGATATATTTGTAGATCTATCTGACTTTTGGTGCACTATGGCAAATGCCTAAGCAAAATGTTTGCTCTGTATATGTAATCTATATGACCCGCAAAGTTAGACACCATCCCCTAGCAGTGTCTAAAGAGGAGGTGATCTCCAGGAGAACCAAGGAAATTGCCAAACCTTCCCTCCAGTTGGGTGGTAGAACTGGAACAAGGGTCTTCAATGAATCCCACACCAGCATATCAAGGCTTTATATGTGGTTACCGCGTGCAAGTATTAATAATGAGAACTATAGTATACAATGGAAATATTCTGATAAACCTAACAGCTTTTTTTCCAGGGGCATCATCCCCTTTTCATTATGATTATCTACGTCTTTAATTATGACATCCTGAGATAATTTTGCAAAATATATTCAAAAGAAAAGTCTGACATGAAACAGATTATTACTTTCAGGCTTTTCAGTGAAGCTTGATGTGATTTTAAAGTCTGGGAATTGCGAAGACAGTGTGGAGCGCTCTCATTTTCTGCCAACAGCATCTATAAATACCTCAGGGCCTGATTTTTCAGAGGTGCTGAGAGTTTCATTAGCAATAAGTGATGTGGCAGGCAGAGAGACTTGCAGGAAATAGAACTTTATTAAGCTTGCTGGGAGGCCAGTCACATGACACAAGCTGAGGCTCCAACATTGGTTTAGTACCAGCTTAGCTCTGGCTTGCGTTCCCGAGTCCCTGGTGCCTCAACAAACTAGGACAGTCCCCCCAAATCTGACCCTCTTTCTCCAATCCCACTGATCAGTGCAGCTTCCACTGTATTTAGCTAACAATATTGGTGTTTAACACTTCTGAAAATCTGACCTTTGGTGACCAGTATGTGGGTGACTTAATCCAAAATGGGAAAAAGGGAGAAAATATGTTGGGGCCACTTTGTTCATTTTGAAACATTTTATCAAGACAGCATGAATAATAATATACTGCCCCGGGTGCCATTTTATATATTTTTGGTTCCTTTTCCACTTCTGTCCAAGCTAGTACTGTGTATGACTCTCAACACATACTAAATGAAGGGAAAAGAATAATTTATTAATCATTCAGACAATCGTCTGGAAAACGTTTTGGAAGTCCACATTATATTTTGTTTTGCAGCCATATATTATTATTTAGTTTTCCCTATTTCTGATGTTAACCCTCTGCCTCTACAACCAATATCTCCATTGTACTATGAACTGTAACAAAGAGCCTGAGATAATCTCACTTATTTAAAATAAAACCTACCACGTTGTCTCATGTTACAAAACCATTAAAAGCAACACAGAAAAGCCATTTTTTCTGGAGACTGGGAAAGGTGAGGCAGTCACTACATGCACTATAAGGACTTGTGACTGCTGGTAATGTATTTTTAATATATAGGTAAATAAGCAGAATTACAATACTCACATGGAACGGTAACCCGGGGAGGGGGAGGAGTGTCACCGTCCTGTGCATAGTGTAGGTGTGGCTCACTTGCCAGGATTATCTGGGTATAGCTCACTTAATCATTTCCTGGGGCCTGGAGAACCAATGCACTTCGATCCCTCCCATTCTCTGCCTGTAGCACATAATAATCTAGGCTTCTATGGGCTATAATACTTTGGTTTGATTTGTGTTGTTGGGTTTAGTGTGCAGATTCTGGGTGATGTTGGTGGCCTGTGAAGCAGTGGCAGTACGATTTCAGGGCAGGCTTCCATGGCTTTCCTAGTTTCACTGCTATCCAAACTAGATAGATTAAAGCTGCAGTCACACTCTGTGATTGCAGTGTAGAGATACTCTCAGAGCTATCTATTGTTCCAGGCTCTCTGTAGACTCATCTCTGCATCAGTTACATTTGGTTCATATTTTCATTGTCACCATGACAGCTAGAGATTTACTTTTTTAAAAGGAAAGCTGAGATTCTATGGTGCAAGATAGCAACTTAGTAGAGGGGCCAGTATATCATATGAGCACCCGCTGTTTCTGAGCCACCTGAAGGACCACCTCTGGGATGAGAAGGGTGATTTTTTTCAATGCCCATTCAGTATGGCTACAGATATTGCCAAGGGACATAATGATGTGCACACCTGTCCAGCAAAAAGACTGAAGGCACCAAACTTATTTTAAGCACTTCATCAATTAGCCATCAGAGGATAATGACATTCAATGTCTACCAATGTGGGCTGATGTTGAACAAGTAACTTACATGTGACAGGCTCCATTTCCTATTACCAGTCATCTAAGCCATCCAGGCCCCCAGAATGAAATAATAACATTTTTGTAGTTAGATTAGATTACTGCACAAGACTTCAAAATAAAATGTGCACTGTTTTATAATGCTATAGCCATATCAAGGCTTGTGAGTTTGAAGTGTAATTTTCCCCTGGCCTTTCTCAAACAAAGGTCTTCATTGCTTGAAAAGGTTCTAATAGAAACATACTTATGAAATGAAATAATTTACCAAACAAAGAGGACAATGTTAAAAATGAAGCCATTATATAAGGCTGCTTTGATTAGAATGTGAAGTAGAGCTATCAGGAAGAATTGTTCTCTTCCCTCTCGTAATTGGGAAACTAAAATTCTCCTGAGTTTGAACTGACTAATTGGCTGCTAATGGTTTATTCTTGAAATGGTAAGAACAGACATGTGCTAGCTGAGCTGATTAGCAAGTTAGATATTGCATGGTGACATTGCCTCAAATCTCATGTTATGTCTTGTTGAAATTGGAGTATTTATAGGACATATCACATTTGATGTCAGATATTTTCATGTTCAAATGTACCACACTATAGTTAGTCATGCAGTTTTGTACAGCTAGTTTTATCGAAAAGAAAACTCTCATCTACTGTACAAAATGACACCAAAGTTGTCATTCTCTTGGTTAACCATGACAGTGACTATTTAGCTACAAGAATCATTCTGACTTACCATCTGTCATTCTGTTCTGTGCTTTTGCCGGCATATAAAAAATTGATTACTCCACATCAACAGTGCTATTTTAAAGAACTAATTAAAATTATGCATCTTTTTGATTGCTTATCTGGAATGTATTCAAGTTACAATATGTTTAAATAAATACAAATGATGAAAATGTTTTATACAGTATGCTCAGCATGACCCCAGTGCCATAGAGCCGGATCATACTGGAACATGATAATGTTGCCCTAGTTGTCTATGTACCAAACTGTATATAACATTAGCAACTGTACCAAAAGAATCAGTGTATCATTTATCTAACATTTACTTAGGGAGCAATCTTTGATTGTGTGTGGATCTCAACCTGTGCACTTTATTAACAATTGTTCTAGGCACCTACCTGTAAAATGTCTTTTAATATAAAAATGAATCATTTACAAAAGAACAACTATCAGATGAGAAGGACAAATTAGATGCTTTTAAGTCATAGATCATCTATGCCCAGTACATCCATATTAAGTGGACTTTCCCTATATTTACATACTGTGGCACCAGTTCAGCAAGCTGCTACCTAAGCAGGTGTGTAGCTTTAAGCATGTGAGTTATCCCATTGAAGCTTATAGCAACACATGTTTAAGTAGTGTGACAAAGTTCCTCCTCTATCTTGGTGGGTCCTGTGCTTATTGGCAGATTTTCTCACCTCAGCGATCTTCTCCAGTCTGGATCAGCTCCTCCTGTGTCTGATCAGGAGTTGTGAGGTTTGGGGTGAACCCAGGCCCGCCCTCTTGTCATAAACAGATAGCTAAGGGTTAATGTTTCTTTTACCTGTAAAGGGTTAACAAAGGGAACCAAACCCCTGACCAGAGGGACATAGACAGAGTTTTGCAAGCTCAGGGGGGATTTGGGAGTGTCTTTTGTCTGTCTCTCGGCTATGAAGGGATCTTTCTATCTTCAAGCTTCTAATCTTCTGTTCCTAGTTGTAAGTACAGGTATAAAGAAATATAGTTTTTATATTGTTTTGTATTTACGAGTGTGTAGTTGCTGGGAATGTTAAATTGGATTTTCTTTTTGATAAGGTTGTTTATTCATTTTTTCTTTAAGCAATTGACCGTATATGTCAACCTGATACAGGACTATGTTTATGGTGTTTTCTTTCTTTTAAGACTTGTTGAGTTTTCTCTGGGTAGGCTAAGGAAGAGAGGGAAGGAAATTCTCTTGTGTAGATTTACGGAGGGTGATCTGTGTAGCTCAGGGGAGAAGGTGGGGGGGGGAAGGTGAATTGTCCTCTCTGTTTTGTATTCAGGAGTTTAAGTACAGTAATCTTCCAGGATACCCACGGAGGGAACCTGGGAGGAAGTAAAGAGAAGACAAGGGACGGGGGTTATTTCCCTTTGTGGTAAGACTCAGGGCTTCTGAGTCTTGGGTCCCCCAGAAGGTTTTGGAGACCAGGGAGCCAAGCCCTGGAATCCTTGGCTTGGTGCAGCGATATCAGATCTAAGTGGTAATTAAGCTTGAGGGTTCATGCAGCTTCTCAGTTTATGAACGCTAAGGTTCAAATCTGAGTAGGAAGCTACGACACTCTACTCCGGGTTCCAGCCCAGGGCCTGTGGATTGCAGCTGTCTATAGTGCCTCTTGTAACAGCTGCATGACAGACCAACTCCCTGGGCTACTTCCCCATGGCCTCCTCCAAACACCTTTATCCTCACCACAGCACTTCCTCCTGGTGTCTGATAACGCTTGTATCCTTAGCTTTTCACCAGCACACCCTCTCACTCTCAGCTACTTGTGCTCTTGCTCCCAGCTCCTCACACACACTTCCTCTCCTCTGGCTCCTCCCTCACAACTGGGTAGAGCTCCTTTTAAACCGGGTGCCCTGATTAGCCTGCTTTGATTGGCTGCAGGTGATCTGAATCAGCTTGTCTGCCTTAATTGATTCTAGCAGGTTCCTGATTACTCTAGTGCAGCCCCTGCTCTGGTCACTGAGGGAACAGAAAACTACTCATCCAGTGACCAATATATTTGCCCTCTACCAGACTCCTGTACCCCACTGGTCTGGATCTGTCACAGTAGCTGGCTGAACTGGGGGTCTAAATTAACAATGAGCAAGGATACTCTACATAATAAATATACATGAAGTCTCTTGGCAAGATCATTTCCAATCACAAGGCACAGTATGCTGATAATATACAATGTTTCATTCTTTGTCCTGTGGACCCTATTAGCCTGACTTCAGTTATAAAGGAATGCTTGGACATCATCATTATTATTACCGTAGTTATGGCATATTTATTTATATTGTGGTAGCATCAAAAGGCCCTCAGGCTTTGTTGTTTTTGCCTGCACCTTGGAAATCAGGGGTGTTTTGTGCATGAGTATAATGTAGTATATGCAAAAGTCATATTCACAGAACTACATATTTTCAAACTTTTCAGAGAAGTCCCCATTTTGCTAGACAGTGTAAAAAGACATAACAAAAGACCACTCCTGACCTTAAGTGCATCTATAGAGGCTTTGTCTTCAGTCAGGAAGACAGGAGTTTCACTGAGGGCTAGGGGTAATTAGTGCAAGAAGGTTCTTTCTCTCCTTGTACATTAGACTCTTGCCGTTATTTCTGATTATGTTCTTTCTGTGAAAACCCATGTAGGGTACTGTTTTGTTGTTGTTGTTTTTTTTCACCTGTGTGGTTGGTTGAGTCTGTGTCTTTATTTATTCCATAATGCTCTTGAAACAGCATCCCAAGCCCTCATTATCAGA
This sequence comes from Chelonoidis abingdonii, assembly GCF_003597395.2. NCBI lineage: Eukaryota > Metazoa > Chordata > Testudines > Testudinidae > Chelonoidis > Chelonoidis abingdonii. The sequence goes on from NC_133770.1 coordinate 112,604,273, forward strand.
AAGGTGAAATATTTGTATTGTATGACTCAGGGTATGGTTCTACTGATGCTTGCGGCTGGTGCAGGAAACAGTTCCACAACTTCTCAGACAACAGAGCACCATGATCTATAGACATATTAAGTACTGTACACTGGCTCTTCATGAAGCTGGCTTTGTTGGTTTTAGAGTCCATGATGGTGTAGACCGTTACTATATTCAAGACCCTATGCCTTGAGCTATGTCTTGAGTATCTGTGCTCACCACCCATGTTTTACATATTATGCTTGTACAAGTTAGATTAGTAGGTAATTCTACTTTTGCTATGATTGCAACTAGGGTGTAGAACTTACACACTGCTTTAGTATAAACATCTATTCATCCCTTAGTACTTTTTAAAAGTGCAGCTTTAAAATCTGTATATGACAATTCAATTTTGTTGAGATTTTTTCACTTTTATTCTTTCAGTTCTTGCATAGGATTGTTCTGCAATGTAATGCCACAAATAATATATAATGGTGGTATCAGTCTCTAGATTCTTTATTTGTACTGGATTTGGATTTAAAATTGTTTAAATTGCAATAAGCACCATGGATAAGGGTATCTGTGAGGTACTCTATCAACAAAACTATGATTATTTATGATTACATATTGATTATTTATTATTCGATATCTCTATTGGTTGAGCCAGTGGGCCTGTTCCTGGCCCTTCTTAATATCACTGCATAGTATGGACATGACATTTTATAGCTTGGTATCCAGCTGTTGGAACAAATTCCTTTATCCATGAAACAATGTTCTTTGAGCTAATCAAAACAAAACAACTCCCTCCCCAAAACAAAAAAACCCTCTGTTTTTTCTTAACTGTGGGCTATGTGTGGAAGGTATATTAATAAATTAATAGCTAACCTGCTCCAAAATATCCCCTTTATAAACTACTTGAGCTATGAGAGCTGTTAATTTAGCAGCATGTAGTCTAGAAATCCTGAGATTAAAATATTCTGCCTCCTTTTGGTCACTGGATTATTACAACAAGCTTACTTTGCATGCAATCAGGCACTTTTCCCAGAAATTGTGTTGATAACATTATGGCTCGACTATCTCACCCTCAAAATAAATACTTTTCTTTCTCTTGCTAGAGACAGGGCATCCATTTACACACCAACAGCAGTTATGCTGGCACTTATTATTCGAAACTCCTATGCATTGAATGTGTTCCAGCCCTACTCATAAAAACAGATCAAGGGAATCATCTGATTCCGATAAGCATTATCAAGCAAACTTATAAATTGTCTTTTCAGTTCAGCATTTTGGTATTCTGGGAACCTAAAGGCTTACTGTAATTCACAAAACAAATGACAGTTACCCCAGCAAAGGCTTTTTGATATTTGATGGGCTAAAGTGCTCACATACTTTATATCCCATGTTCGGTACATTTCCTGCATTCCTCCCTTCATTCAGGAAATCACAAGAGATTAGTTAAATTATCCAAACAATAACAGAGTTAGTCAGAGAATGGAGATATTTGTCAATCTCTGTTCATTTTTCATCAGCTTCTATAGACTTCAATACATTTTAAAGAAATGCACTGTATAATATCTCCTTCATTTACAAGCATTGTGCAATAATAAACACCAGATTTATACAAATATGGGAAGAATGTTCTGAGAGCTTTCCGGGTGTCATAAGTTCAGTCATCTATCTAAAGATTTATCTGGCTCTCAGATTTAATTTCAATGTGACATCAAAACTGGTCATTTTGTTGTTTACACAGTACGTTATGTTGACCAGTTCAGTAACAAGATATTCCATGATTCTCACTCATATCAAATATCTAGGTACTCATAAAACAATACTGAAAACTCAAACAAGTAGCTGTAACAGGATAATAATAATGTATGTTGGTCAGGAGGAAGTTTGTAGTGAATAGACTATTTAGAATAATTTGATATTTCAATAATTTTCACTCTATGCGTCTGAAGAAGTGAGACTTTTACTTACAAAAGCTTATGCCCAAATAAATCTGTTAGTCTTTAAGATGCCACGGAATCCTTGTTTTTTTGTGGATGCAAACTAACAAGGCTACCCCCTGATACTTGATATTTTGTGAAAGCTTCCTGATAGCAACCTAAAGTATTTCTGTCATTCATTACAATGGATATTCTAAGGGCTGAAGAGTGATTAAAGAGACAGTATTCTTAACAGTATTCTATTTTTCTGTCTCAGATTGGGCTGTGTTAAATTATATCTCAAATTGCTTCTGTTATTTCAATTGTAATTTCAACAGCATTTACTAGCTAGTCAATATCAATGAGAGCTAATCGTAGAGAGGAGAAAAGGTATGTTCACAAGAGAGAGCTGGCCAATTCCTGTGATTGCTTTCTGCAGTCATATGACTGAACTTCAGCCTAAAGACTGGTCCAAGCAAAATCCTGTATCCAAATATCCTGGAAAATTGAAGCAGTTTGGATCTAGATGTGAGCATCATGGCTGGCCCAGGAGAATTTGGCCAAAGGTACTATTGGCTCACCTGTAAACTAGCGAGGATGGACAACATCCTTCTGAACAATTCTTTTACTTCCTTGCTGAGATATCCTATTAGGTTTTATTGTGCAGTTGTCTTGGGTCGTGAAGAGAATCTCTTTTAGGGTTCCACACAATACCATCATCCTACTTCTTTTGCTCAATGTGTTCATATGCTATGGTTAAGATGGCTAGAGAGGAGACATGGACTTCAGTGCCTTTGAAATGTAGGCAACAATCAGATCTATGTTGCCATCTTGTCTGAATCCCCCCAGTGTCTGTGGAATGGATAAGACCCAACTGGTTGAGGCTTAATCTACATAAAACTGGGGTCATTTTAATAGGTTGGGGGAAGCCACTGGAAGAGACGTGGGAGACTATAGCATCCCACTTGATTTGAAGGCGCATATCCTTTGACATATGTTTGTACTTTGGGAGCCTTGTTGCCTCCTTAGCTGTTCAGTGATGACCAGACAGCAATAGAGACCCAGACTGATTCAGTCCATATATGTTTGGCTAAGAGACTGTCCATTTCTAAAAGATATGGATTCACCATCATCTGTATCTTTGTCAGTTTGAGACTAGACTACTCCATGTTTTCTTTCTACATAAAGCTAAACCTTAAGACAATTTGGAAGCTCGGGCAAGTGGGCAATGCAGCCTCCTGTTTTGTTTTGTGGATCATCTCAGTGAGAACTGTATTCTGCACCGGTGTTGGTTTTGACCAAAAAATCTTACATGGCCTGTAAACTGACTCCCTCTTGCCCCAAGCAATACTGCCATAATTAAGACCAATGGAGGGGGCTACAGCTAATGCCCCCTCTGTTTAGAAGAGAAGAGGTTGGTAGCAGGGAGGTTTTCATGATGGGTCTCTGTTTTGGGAATTTTCTGTCCATGTTGGTCCAAACTTGTTTCTGTTTATTGTTTATGAAATGCTTATAGATGAGCTAAAGAGGTAGATTAGGCTGCAATGTATTCAATATGCTGAGGACATTCAACTGTGCATCTCTTTTTCTCCAGGTTCAGCTTATGGAGTCTTTCATCTTGCTTTGTCTGGTTGAGCTTGGGGCTTGGATGAATTGGGCTAACAGAACAAAGCTCCATCCTGCTAAAATTGAGATGATACTTGTGGACTAATTTGCCCAGACTATTGGTCTATATGGGTCCCTAAATGTTTTTTGAGGATCGTGTTTAATTAGCAGTCAAGAGTGCTTTCTTTCATTGATGACATGAGCTCTTTCCTCTCTGATGTGGTCATTGCTAGTTACCCATGCCTTTGTCAATGGAGTTTCACCTTAAGGCAATGGAATTTGGCCAGCAATTAATCTCGCTCATGTACTTTTGAAACTTTAATGTCACAGCCTAAGATGTTCCCATCCTTTCTGGTGAACTAATGGAGATGACAGAGACATTTGCTGAAAATGGCATCACACAAAAAACATTTCAGCTGAAAGTAACCTCTCCCACACCTGCTACATTCTCAATGTAGTGTGTGGAATTTTAGCTATGTGAACCCAATTGATTTTAGTGGGAGTCACTTGACACATTCTGTTTGCTTTTTGAAAATTTAGTGCGCAGAATCTTTTTTTGGCATTGCCCTTTTCTAGTATTTAATGAGACACTGATAGATTTGTCTGACTGCTGCTTGACTCTTTTCTATCTTTATATATATTAACACACTTGGAGTTGTCTCCTCTTTTTCTATTCTATGCATTTTATGACATACAGAGCTTTATAATTTCTTTTTATTTATTTACTACTATTATTTCTTCTTCTGTTGACTAGATTTATGAAGATCACAAATGAAACTTTGTTATAGGTTTAATCGTGAATTTTTATGGTAATATTCAGGGTTACATTATTTCCCTTCAGAAACCAGTGAAATGAGAGTTAAAATACAGTAGATTTCTCAATACAACATCAACAGGACTCATAAACCTAACAGTTATAATCTGGCCATATGTTAACGTATTGTATTTGGAAAAACAATGACTTTTACACAAAGCTTCTATCTCTCTTTGCATACAGCACTAGGATAAAAAAGAAGATTGAGGTATTAATCAAGGCTGTACAATGGATGTCTACAATATTATCAGATGGTTCAATTGTTTGCACTTCAAAGGAGATTTCCCCCAATGGACAGCAGGTGGTGTTTGTGCCACAGTTCTATCTACCCAGAGTTCTATCAGGGCAGGGTAGCTTTAAATTACAACTAGAGATCCAAAGGAGCCTGATTGCCAGAAGATGCCCATGGAATGCACTAAGTTAATGCATCCCTTGTGTACTCTGGTCGTGGTTCCCACAGAGCAGAGGTTGTGAGAACCTCCTGCTAAGTCTTCCAAATCCACACTACCTTGGCCCTGAGTTAAATCAGGTTATGGGGCTGTATCGAGTCCTAGGTCTTCAGCCATTAAAAGTAATTAAGCCTTTGAACAGCCATCAGGAGGTATGTGCCAGCCATATAGCGTCAGTCCAGTGGACAAAAATGTAGCATCACAAATGGAAGTTCACGTTGCACCTTTCCGTGCTATACACACCCCACAGATTGAGCAGTCTTCAGCTCCCAGGGATACAGATCTAGCAGCTTTCATGAGCACTAACTTCACACAAGATAGTAGAATTTCACCCACAAATAATTGTGCATCTCTCACAGAAGCCAATTGTGAGCATAAAAAGGGAGGCTGGGATTAGGCTATTTGTGTTACACTGAATTTTGGGTATCAGTGAATCAGAAATAATCCAAAACAGGGCAAAATAAATTATAAAGAGCCCTAGGGGTTCCCACCTGTGGAGAGGGAATCTGTTGTGGAGAAATGGTTGTTGACTTAGCATTAACATGCCTGCAAAAACTCTGTAGGCTGGGGGAGTGGAGCCATGCTGCAGCATTAGCAGTTTTCCTATTAAAAGAACTCCTGGCTCACCACCTCCCCTCAGCAGCACAGCCAAAATATAGAGATCCTTTGGAAGGATTTCTGAGGGTTTAGGGAAGAAGAGAATGATGTGGTGGAGGTGACAGTTCTCTTTCCAAGCTCTCCAGGCCAGGATCAGGTGAATATCATATCCTGCACTAGTAGCAGTGGAGGGTATACTAGATTGTAGTGTTTTGCTTCTTTGTTTGTTTTAAGATACATAAATGTTTCAAAGTATGTATGTTCTGAGTTTTAAATTGTCTGTAATCAAAATGTATGTTTCACTGAACCCGCTGCAAATATTGTCAATGAATGAAAAATTGTTTCTTATAACAAACAAACAAAAACCTTGCTGTTGTGAGATTTGCAGCATGTTTTCTGATCCAGGAGGTTCAGGTATCCTTCAAATTAATATGCACATTCTTGGATACTTATCCAGACTGAACTAATTCTTGAAAATGTTTAAATTTCTCCCTTAATTAAAGTCCAAGTTCCCCTCTAGCTTTGTGTCCAGATCAAGGGCCCACTCCAACACAGCCATCAAAGAAATCTTATTCAGGATAGATGAAGGGTAGACTATTACACAATTTAAGTTTAGCCATCAGAATATTGATTCCAGTCAGTACAAGAAACCTATTTAAACCTATCATGCAGTAAAGTATATTTCCACCCCTGCTCTGAGGCACCCTTTCAAAGCAGCTTTCAAGTGGGAGTGTATATATTTTAAAATGAAAGGACTTATTTCTAAATGCCTTCATTATGTTTTGACAACTTAACATTATATTAATTTGAATTCAGAAAAACACCATGTACTAGTTCATTAAGATAAAAATGAACAACCAAGAGGTACAGAAATTTCTAAAGCTAAGTCCTATTTGAAGCATAACTTTAGACATGGGAAGATAATATCCATCTAAATTTCCTATATTACTTAACATCTCAGCACCTCACTATCATTAGTGGAGTTCATCTGCCCAACACTGCTAGGAGATAGGGAAATATTTTAATTTTATAGATGAAGAATTGTGGCACAAGATAAGCCTCAGGATTTGCCCAGCATCACATAGGAAATCTGAGGCAGAGCAGGGAACTAAATCCAGGTCTCTTGAATCTCAGTCCCTTAGAATATTCTTCCATCTATTCAGCTGATGTATATGTATTACAATCTTCTTTCCATAAATGCAGTTAGGAATCTAAATACTGAGGAAAATAGAATGTAGCTGGAGGAGAAATATATTTTCAACACAATAACTATTATCAAAAGAGAGCCACTCATGTACATTGCTGTAACAATAGCATTATGCAATGATGACACCCATAAAATATGAATTTTTAATAGTAATTGCACTGTATATAAATTGTGTTAATACAAACACTGACAAGCAGTTTAAAAAGCAATCTAGCAGTAGGGTTGTTCTAGTGTCTCATGTGGAAACACATTGAAACGTGAAGTGACAAGCAGGAAACCCTACTAACTACAAACTGCTGCTGCATTTGTAATATGGGAGCTTCTAGGTATCAACACTTTCCAAATGTAGGTCACTTATATAGGTACCAAAATATGGATTTAGAAGCCTAAATTTAGAGGCCTTGTTTTGAAAATGTTGGCCCAGGAGTCTAAAGTAGATTTTAGCTAGAACCTCTAATAAAGTTGATATGCCAGTCCTATTGGCTTCTGCTTCTTAGAGGTTCTTGTGGGATATATAATGTTCTGGCTTAAAAGCACATTTGTTAGCAAAGCAAGCTAATTCCATGAAGATCCTCTTAAAGTTACCTTTCTAAAATTAATCCTGCTAATCAGTTGGCAGGTCTGCTGCAGAGCATATAGTTACAACATTTGAAAAGAAAGTTACAATTTTTTTCAGAATCTGTTCACCAAACAGGTTTCTTTCTAATCTAAACGTTCAAGCATTTATTGGTTCTTCATAATTGTTCAACAAATGCTTAGAAGCTGTTGCAAACTGTTTGTTTCAACTGCATCTGTGACTATATACTTTTTGCTGCAGATGGTATGTCACAAGTCAGTTAAGTCACATGGTACTGTTTCTGCTCCTTGATTGCATGACTGAAGCCTTATATAAAACAGTGGGTATTTGTACACAAATGGTAAACTACTTTACTCACACTCAGGTATCCTGGTTTTCATGTACACAAAGATATTGACATGAAAAACAACTATTCCACAGCAGTCATGTGAACAAAAACACTTTCACAAGAATATTCTAGAGCCACAAACAAAATAGCCTCGAATCTAAAAGCAATTTAGAATTTACCAGATTTGTGAAAAATAATTTTTACTAGCTTTGATCTGGACTAAGACTCATTTCTCATAAATCACTGAACTGTCATCAGATACTAACAATTTTCAGCCACCAGTGTTCTGAGCTAGATTGAAAGTAGTAACCAAGAGTTGAAAAATTATAACCCTATTACAATCCACTGAGCCAGCCAGCACCCAAAGTCAGAGCTTTTAAAAATATATATATGCACACACATTATTGCTATATCAGGTCCAGGAACCAACATTATGAAGTGAATATTTGCCAATGGTTATCTTAAAGCAGGATTTCAGATTCCTACCTTTTCCCTCATCAGGATAGGAAATAACTGTGGTAACTGCATAGTATATATAAAAAATGCCAGCTCTAGAATAGTTGTCACTATACATTATGGTGGGCTTTTTCCAATAGAAGTGTTAATGCTGTTTTTTGTATACTAGTTTTATGTGAACTGTATTTGGATAGCACCTCACAATGTGCACACCCCGTACTTGGTTCATTGTAAGAGTGGAATGCACTCTCAAAAGAAGCAGCAAGCTCATTTAGTAAGGGAGGTTAATTGTGTTCTCTTTCTGTTCAAGAACCTGGAGAGCTTTTCTGTTTCTTAAATTAACTTTGCCCACTGGGGACCAAATTAAGAAATGAGTCCAAAGGAATCTAGAAGGAGCCTAAATTAGTGTAACTCTGTACATTCTTCCAACTCATTAATGTGTATACAGTATTACACTAATTTAAATTCCCGCTACACTGTCTTTAGAGTCCCATGGGCTCCCTTTGACTTATTCACTTATTTAAATTTTCATCAGTTTATCAATATGTAATGTACACACCAGTTCTGAAGTTGGCTTAATCAGTCTCAGTGTAAGGGAGCCAAAGCTGTTTTCACTCTTAAACCAAGACAGACGAGAAGAGTATAGCATGAAAAAAAAGCTAAAAGAAGATGTAAAAAGCTGTAAATCATAGTATACCCCACTCTATTTTAATGTACAATGTCTTCTGGTTTCCCAGTGTACAGATTACTTCAATTTACACTTCTTAGACATGGGTGAGTGGGTAAGGTTAGATCTAAAGATATCTCACTGAGTATCAAGAAATCTTTAAATTCATCTGCAAGGATCTGATTCATAGAGTTTAAGGCCAGAAGGGACCATTGGATCATCTGGTCTGACCTTCTATAATATATCACAGGCCACTACTTTTCACCCAGTTACCCTATATCAAGCATTTTACATTGCAGGGCATAACCTCTGAATTTAACCCTGGATGTTTTCTCTAACAAATGACAACGTAAAGCTAGAATTTCCAAAACACAACAAATTATTTGAGTGCATTTAAAATTGGGAGAGAAGGGGAATAGCTGTCCAAGAACTACCATATGCATAATTCCAAGTGCATAACATTTTCATATTCTTTAAAATACGCACAATGCCTGTGCTTGTAATTTTTTCTGAGCCTTTCATAAATGGCTAAAGCTACAAATATTGTTACACAAATATTATATTCAAGAAAAACTTTGTGTTACAATTCTAAAACTCAGACCAGGTTTGCTCAAACGTTTGCTAATGTTCTTGAATGTAGGTTGAAAATCAAGCAAACCTGGGCCAGTGTATGAGTGAGTCTGGGGTGATTTATGGTGCTAAACTGGAACCAAGTCAAATTCAGAGCTTCTGAGTTCATTCAAACACAAAATAAGAGAAAGGCCTGAACTGCAATCCTGGCTCTGAATTCTTCCAGTGTTTGGAAAGTTGTCCAAATGTCATGGCTGACCCCTAGATATTTGACGGGCCAGACCAGTAATCCAAGTCTAGACAAACCTGAACTCTGTGGTTTAGCCTGGAAAAATCATGCATGCTAAAACTTAGCAGTAGTTTGTACATCCCTCTTGCAAACTCTTGCTGACTTTCACATAGTTTTAGGGTCCAAAGAAACGGCTTCCACTGAGTTCCCAACAAATCCCTTCTGACCAAGAAAGAGAGCCAGAAGCTGACAGAAAATGAACCACAAAAAGGAAATTTGTTCTCCCGACAAAGTAGAAAGAATGTCCTTTTAATGATTTGTTAGAAACAAACAGTGCCATAACCCCCAAATGCCTCATTGCTGAAACAAGAGATGCATGGTCAATTTGACTAAGAGTTACTTTACTGAAACAGCCTCATTATTATGTAAGTCTCTAATGAAACTCAATATTCTGTTCATGTCTCAAAACATCTGTCCTTTGGATTGGAAAAAAAACTGAAAACATTTTTATATCTGTTAAAGAAAGAGTTTTGCCCTGCTAAATTACCTTTATAATAGTGTTCTAGCCAACAGAGACTGTTCAACTTGTGCATTAATGGATTTATACGCCTTCCTTGGTTCATAAAGATGAAAAGAAATCCCTGAATTGTTTTGTGTGTTTCTTTTTGCCCTTCACAAACAGAATTATTCTGAGTTCATTTACAAGTCTTCCTGGTCCTCTCTGTGCTCATGATTCTTTTAGAAAGAACTAATGTCTTGTGAAAAATCTATGGAGAGTCCACAAATCCCTTTAAACTTTCCTCATAACTTACTGAAGGATCATTTCCAATGCTAAAAGTCATCACTCTTGAAGAGCGAGATCTGTAATAGAAAGAGACTTTGTAACAATTAACAACATTTCTTTCTTGCTCTTTATAGTGTTAGCAATAGGGCTGGAGGGGAAATTCCAAATTTCAACATTTTTCAACAGAGAAAGGGATGATTTTTTTCATTAAACTATTCACAAATAAATGTTTCCATTTTAAAACTAGCTCTGCTAAACAATAGTATGAATTTATATGGTGCTTTCTGTTCAAAAGTAAAACTGATATTAGAAGCCTAAGAAATCTCCAGCTTCAGTAAATGTTATGATTTGGGGGATTTAGACATATCAACGCTCATCTCAACTGTTATCTGGGGGGGTTAAGTAAGTTTCGGCAACTTTTACTTGCAAAAATAGCTTTAAAAACAACAAATAAGATTGAAAGGTTGTCACTTATTTACAGATATAAGGAACAGAGAAAGTCTCCATTTTATCCTTCATCCTAGGAGACAAAAACTAAGCAATTTGTTCTCTGGGAGGGGTCCTAGCCAGGCTGACCAATAAAAAGCTGGAAAGGAGACTGGAGGTGTGATAGACCACCTTGACCAAAGACTGTATCTTGCTAGATTTAAGTTTTAGACTTGTAGATGCTTGTTTCACATTTACATGCTGGAAACCATCTCTACTTTTATCTCTTGCACTTGGTATCACTTAAACCATGCTCTTTCCTTAATATAATTATGTTGCTTTCATTATAAATCATCAGTGTTTTGTAAATTGAGTAAAGTGTGTGCTTCTAGAAAGCTAACTGGTTGGAGTGTTTTAGGCAGTAAACCTAATGCTTTCTCTATGAAGGTCCAGTGAGAGGGACTGGTTGCTGCAGCAGTACAATTTTGATGCAAATTCAAGACTGGAAGCCTGCAAGGGGTAAGCAGATTAGGCAAAGCCAGAGTGAGGCTTGTCAGCTGCTGGCAGGCTGTTCGGGTCAGAGCTCTGCACCAAGGCTGCACAGGCATAACACACCTTCAGTTACAAGGCAAAAGGTGACCAAATCCCTTCCTGGCCTGAGTGAATCCCAAAACTCCCCAAATTGTTTTAAAGGCACTTTTAAAGTGGAAGACTTGGTCATAATTTCCTTAATAAAATCATCTCAAATAGCAGATTAAGAAAAAAAATATAATTATGAGCCAAATCAGATGGCCTGATTCTCCACCCTGTTACACTAGCTTTACACAGAAACTCCAGGAAAACTGGTGTAATGGAGTGGTATATCCAGCCTTGACTCCATCGCTAATCATAATACAGTACTAAGGAAAAACAATCTGCACGTTCTCAAATGTTGCACACAATAATAAAACTGATTGCACTAACAACAGTCAGGTTTATTCTGGAACAAATATGTACTATAGGAGGTGGTGTAATTGCCAGCAATTCTATTGCATTATTCCCATATAATATATAAATATAAGTTGTCAACTGGAGTAGTTTATTAAATATTCAAAGAAGTCACTGCCAATGTGAGACTGTAAACTGCAGATTGAATTGTAAATATTGAGTATGCATGAGACTAGTGCAAAAGAGACATGGTATAAATAAATATTGTTTGATTACTGTAATTACAGCATTGTGACCAGCCTGGCCGTTAGTACAACACTTAACCTGAAATCCTAGTTTTCCTTTTGTCTGCAGGAAATCTGGTTGCCTGAGAGATTTTTTCTTTTCTCTTATATTGAGAATCTCTTCAAAAATCTTCCATAATTCAGTGTGTAGGTCAGAGCCAGTCAAATTATTCTTTGTGAATAACATGCAGTATAAATTTAGCCCTTTTTTTCTTCCTTCACTTTATATATAATATATATATTTGTTGTATAAACATTTTCCAAATGTTTAATTACCAATGCATTTCTGCTTGTGATTTGTTCATAAAATGTGCCCTTGGATTGTTTGCTATTGATTGACTTTTATGGTGTGCAGTGGGGCACATGGCCTTCGTTCTGCTCCCTGAATGGATGACTGAAACCTTTGAAATAGGACAGTAAGGAATGAGAAATAATGACCAGCAAATAATGCACACCAACATGATTTTTTCAATCAAATTTTCATTTGTACACAACCTCATTACATTTGTGAGATTCTTGAACGTTTGCCTAAGTATGAATCTTCCTGAACAGTAAATATTGACACCACAAATACCAAAGGATTTATTTTGCTACTTTTATTTGAGAATATATTTCTGCAACGCTTTTTGTATAATTGCCCTCCCTCCCGCCAGTTTGGTTAAATGTTCTTACGTTTTCAGGAAAAAAACCTACAGAAATATCATCATTTTGGATTGACATAGTCTATCAATATCTTTTGCTCCATTCATATGAGCTCATGCCAAGGGTCTCTCTAGGTATGGATTTTTCTACTGCTCTCTAGTAACTAATGTCTAGGGTTTCAAAGGAAAGAGAAACTTACACATCATGCAATCTGTACCTTCTGCAATAGAAAGACATAATGTGGCAAATTACATGGATTAAATGTAATTTGTCTGTCTTTTGGCTTTTTTGATAGGACCCATAATCTATGAATTCAAATTGTAGGGTTCATGGAGTAGAACAGCAAAACTAGATTCTGTTCCTTATTAGGCCACTGACTTGCTGTATGGTGTTATTCAACAGCTGCTTTTTTTGTGTTTTAAAAGGATGTTGGCATACTGTGTGTCAAACAAGACCTGGTCTGCATTGTGTATTTTTAAGAAATGTGCTCACTGTTGGTCTAATATTGGGGCTCAGCTGCGGGGACAGGTGCCGAGTGACCCGGAAATGTGCTGGGAGCAGAGAGGACCCCTGTCCTCAGCATCTGGGCTGAGGGCAGCCCACCACTGCCTGCTTCACAAAGCAGTGACCTAGAGTGTCCTGCATGAGAAGTGGCTAGTCCCACCCCTTCCACTCCCCAGCCCAGCCTGGCTGCCAGGGACAAGGGACAAGAGTGCCAGGGGGCAGGTGCAGTGGGAGAATGACAAAGCCCCTTTCCCTCTCCCCCGGCAGACCAAGCAGAAATGGTGGAGGGGGCATACCCTCCTAAGCGTCACCTATGGTAGCAACTGTGGGACAGCTAACTTAGACCAAATACTGGTGGATTTTTTGTTTTTTAGCACCATGCCCCTAATACTACTTGTGGAGCCGTACCAAAATGGGATAATTTCTAAAAAGCCTTAGTGTAAATGCAGCCTAATGCCAAGATTAGACCCTAACTGGGTTAATTTTCAATAGTGATGAACATCCATCAGTTCCCACTCAAGTCAAGAGACAATTGTGGGCTGCTCAGAAATTTTGAAATACATCCACCTACTCGGGTGCCTAAATAAGGATTTAGGAACCTAAGTTTAGAACCTAGTTTAAAAAGGAAATTGGACTCACTCTCCTAATACTGCTATCCTTTCAAAACTACCTTAATTTACACTGGCCACCTTTAAACTGATTTCCTTCCCTCTTGAATAACTGAAAAACTATGATGATGTAAAATGACATTTCTGAGTATACTGCAGCCTAAGACTGTTTTAGTTTGAATTTTAGAACTGAGCCCTACTACAATAAATGAGATTAGGATTAATGGAAATGATTAGGTTCAGATAGATTTGCATCTGGGCCAGAGAGCTATGTGTTGATGGCCCATTAAGAACACTCCACTGGGCTGATTTTTTGTTCCCCGCACACTGAGTCAGGGTGAGCAGAATTTCCTTTTCCACCCAGGTCAGAGTCCTTTATGTTTTCACAGAATATCAAGCAGTCAGAGCTTAAAGGAAGACTTTCTCCCTCCTTCTTGGTCAGTTACCTCTATCATCTCCCAAGCCACTGTCAGACACTTCATTTAGACATTTTTTGCTCTTGGATGGGTGTCACAGATTTGGCAGTGCACTGTAGTTTCCTTGGTGTCACTTATTTTGCCTGGAGTCACTACCATTACCACGTTCTGTACGCCCCCTGGCAAGGGTAAGCAGAGAGCTTATCTCCCTGGTCTGAGCTTCAGGACTCAAAATTTTCCTTCAAGCAGGGCCCCCCAGAGGATTCAGGGTGCCTGGGGCAAAGCGGGGAAGGTGTGGTGCTTGTACTCACCCGGCGGCGGTCCGGGTCTTAGGCAGCATTTCGGCGGTGGGAGGGGTAAGGAAGCTTCAGTTGCTCCGTGTCATCGGCAGCACTGAAGGGCCCCCCACTGCCGAAATGTCGCCGAAGATCTGGAGTGACTGAAGCCTCCTGGGTCTGTATAGACATCAGTAATGTAGGTAGAGCAAAGGCTCTTACACCAGGAATGTTAACCCAAATTTCACGCTCTGGAAGCATTTGACTGGGTTTCACAACATGGGGCTTAACTATAGTTTTAGCAGTCCCAGTATCCCTTCAGCCAATGATTGTTTCCTCATTAACTACAACCTTCAGCTCCCACTGAAAACTGGATGGATCTCCCATCTAAAAGGGTACAGTATGACAAGTGGGCGGTGCTTTTTGGGGCGTGAATGGCTCAGCGTGAACATTCTATGCCATGGAGGACTGGCTGTGTGACTCCTCCCCTCTGGAGATTCAGTCACACAGCTAACTCTGTAAGTCTGGAGTGCAACTGGCTTTCCTATCACTGTACTGGCCCCCAGTGAGCAGAGGCGGCAGTCCTGAGCAAAGTGATCCCACTAGCCACATAGGGAACCCCTCTTTTCCCCACCCTTCCTGGGACTTCTTTGATGTAGCTTCCATCCCCCTGGGTGTGGTTCTTCGCTTGGGCCCAATCCCTGTCCTCTGATGCCATTTCTTCCCTGTTAGGTTTTCTATCAAACCCAGACCAACTCTCTACAAAATGTTCTGCCAATTTCCCAGATATAGTTACATCTCTAGGATCTTTACCCATTAACCATAATTTCAGGCAAGGTGTCAGAATTTATAGAATAGTTTTAAGCCCATTAACTCGCAGACCTCACTAAATGTGGTAAACCCCCCCGCCCAACCAGTTCTCCACTTTTTTATGTAATCCCTTAACTTAAGTTGAAACCTCAGCATAGGTAGATCACACTTCCTTTTTTTCAGATCTCTCCCAAAACCTTCTCCTATGTACATCAGGGGTCAATTTAAACTTTTGCAACAGAGCTTGTTTACATTGCCCATAATCTTTTTAGTTTTCTCTGTCCATAAAGGTGAAAATATCTAAGGCTTTTATCCCTCAGTGGAACCAAACACCTAACCATGTCCTCCTGTCCCATCTTGTTCAATTCACGCCCCATTTCAAAAGCATTTACAAACATAATCACATCAACAACCTCCCAAAGACAAGGAAATAATTTGGTGTCTAGGCTACCCACTGAGACAGGTACAGTGGGTCTGCCTTCACCTACCAGACTGAAGCTCTGCTGGTTTCATCTCTCCTCATGCAGACACTGGTGCTGGTTCTCCTTTTTGCTGTCATACTGGCGCTGGCGCTCCCAGTTTATTGGCAGCTGCGTTTCCAGACACAGTCTGTTTTTCTATAGTTGCAGCTCCTCCTGTTCTAGTTGTCAGTCTGTCTGCAATTCCTTTTGCAGTGGTGCATTAGATCCTCATGGGACAGGGCTGCTGCCTCTATCAACCTCTTCCTTGCTTTCTTCCCTCCAGGAAGTTGGCTCCAAGATTTTCCCATCTACTCAATTCTCTGACAGTGGGCAGGATGTCCCCTGTGAACTTGAACCATCATATGGTTCAACATAGTTTTTAGAACCTCAGTACTCACATCTGTCACATCCTCCCTCCTAAGAGGTTTCATACAATCTTAGCCCACAATAGTATATAAAACATTCATTTATTACAATGGACCCACAAAATACTTATTTCAACAAGGTTTTACAAGGATATTGCAGAAAATTGACATCCCTGTCACAAGTATATTTTTTCCATTTCGTATAAAAATTTATTTCAATGTTTTTGGGCTTATCTGCTAGACAATTCAGCCTATCCAACTACAATGAGTTAACTAAGAAGAAAAGTTTTCTTGACACAGAGGTTAATTTTATACAGTAAGAGTTGTATTTATTGCATGCTTGTATGACAATGTATATGTAAACTTGAGAAAAGAAGTTACATAATAACCAAACATATGCTTAAAGAGATACTTGAAATTCTTTGCAATGATCATTTGAATCTAACTGGTGATGTGAGATATAACAGAGTAAATAATAGTCATAAAATGTTGTGGCCTCTAAAGCAATAATCAGATGAGGGGGCAAAATGGATTGGAAGTTTTCACCTGGGAACAATAAGAGGGGAAAATAAAGTTAGATATAATGGTCCAAACTCATCTCTGATGTAATCCCATTGACTTCAGTAAAGTAACATTAGGGATGAATATGACCTATTATGTTGAGCATAAAACCTTTAGGAATGATGTCTGTAGCCTCCACATCAACATATAGTGGTACAGAAGAATAAATATCAAGAGTACAGCCACATATAAGGGTGGGGCCAAGGACAACAAAATGAAGGCGATTGCTGGGCTATCATCTCCTACAAAACACTGATATTGGAGATGCAATTTCTCTCATTTGAAAGAATTTTAAGGAGACAAAGTGGGTGACATAATATCTTATTGGACCAACTTTTGTTGGTGTAAGAGAGAAATTTTTGAGTTTATACAGACCTCTCACCAACAGAAGTTGATCTAATATTACCTTACAAATCTTGTCTCTCTAATATCCTGGAGCCAACACAGCTACAATACCACTGAATGAGTATTAAAACAAATATTTTATGTGATGAGGATGAAAATCACCTCTGTGCAGAGGTCCATAAAAAGGCCTATGCTTCATTTTAATCCAATGGAAGCCCTTGAAAATCTATTTCTAATCATGGAAGCTAAGCACTAAGCAGTGGCCCTAGAAGCTTAAAGGTTTGTTATGTACACTGTTTGATTATTAAAGTGAATTTTACAGACATATCTTATAGGCTCATAAAGTGAATTGTCTAGGATTTTTTAAAGGGAGGCATCATAGTTTAGTGGTTATGAAGGCATGGGCATCATTAGTTCTGCCACTGACTCACTTTGTAACATTGGACAAATTACTTAACCTCTTTATGCCTTTGTTCCCCAAGCTACAAATTGTTAAAAAGGTCCAATTTTGTAAGAAGTTTTGTGGTCCTCTAACTAAAAGCATCATTACTATTACTGTTATTGTCTAAATGTTAACAGTATTAGGCAAATTACAATTAAACAAATTGCAAATGGAAAATGTTAAAGATACTAATTATAAAACATTTTTATATAAAACACTGTAACATACTTTGTGAAGTAAATCTTCATACCCATAATTGTTGTTTGATTTCAAATCACCATTAATGAATTCTGTCTTCAATCCTGTCCTTCAGACAGCTCTCCAAATGTGCCGATTCTCTATCTTTGTAGAACCACACATGCCATCCTTGGTTTACTATAAATAACCTCAGGAAATTCACTGTTTTGCTCCCAATTTGAATTTAGAACATTCAGCAAATGTAACAGCTGCATGCTGTGCAGAATAAAGAACATACAGGACACACAGATATAAATCACTTCCAGCTAACTTTCTTGTGATATGACTGTAAATGTTTGTGGCTGAAGTTATAATTAATGTACAGAACAGATGGATGTACCCATAAAATGACTCATGCCACCTAGAGCTTCTTACCTAGAATGCAATTTACTCATTAGGATTTTGCTTCCATTGACATACTGTATATAAGAAGGAAACAGGGCTTTAGAAAATGCTCCCCATAATCAAAGGGTTATTATAAAGCAGGGACCATTTATAACATATGTGTCTATAACAAGGAATAGATATGCATGTTACTAACTTCATTCTTCAATCAATTTCAAATAATATAGAGGGCTGATATAATCATAATTTTAAATGCCCAAAACTCAAAACCAAACTCAAATGTTTTTTGAGGTTCAAAAAGCTTTGGCAGCTGTGATTTTTTTCCACAACAGGAATTAAAATAGTAACATATTTTACTCTCTTTCTCCTGGGCACGCTTTCCAATATCTCCACACAATATTTGGAGGAATTAGGAAGATGGTAACCATAGAGGCAGTCATCCATTGTTGTGTTGAATATGCTTATTTGCATTGTCACTGTTAATCAGTGTGAAGAATATGACATACCTGATGCTGTCGAGCAGTTAAAGTCCAGGACTGTGAGTCAGGAACTATGGATTCTATTCCTGGCTCTGCCACTAACTGTGGCACTGGGTAACTTATTCAAAGCTTTCTCTGCTCTCAGCTTCCTTATCTGTAAAATGGGAATGATAAAAAATACTTACCTACTTCAGTGGGATGTTGTGAGTTAGTTCACTCATCTGAGTTTTCTGACATTCTCAGATAGAAGACATTATATACATCAGAAAGCAACAAAACCCAACATTGTTCTCAAATGTCTATAGCTACATCAGCAACAAAATGAATTTGATATTCTCATTGTCACTCACCTTTATGTTCCTGATGAACTGAGAATAGTTCTAAATTTATCCTACAAGCTGTTTGGGGGTTGTTAAATTCTGTTCTCAGCTACACCTTTGCAAATCGGGAGTAGCTCCACTGACTATAAATTCCACATAAAATCATACTGATTTAGGGCTTAAGTGTACAACCCTTACTCACTTTGGCAAGCACTTATGCTAAGATCCTCAAAGGTAGTTAGGTGCCTAACTCCCATAAATTTCAGTGGGTTTGGTGCCTAAATATCTTTGAGGATCTGGATCTCAGGAACTGATCCAAAGCCAATAGGAGTCTTCCCTCAAGCCTTTGACTGCAACCAAACTACCCAGGGAATAAGATACTTCCTCCTCGAAGAGAGGAAGGTTGGTGAGAATTTGGCCTTTGATGTATGCAGAAGTTTAATTTGCAGCTTTTTTGTCACAGTCATAAAAAGCACACAAAATGAGCATGATATTTGAAACTTCCTTCAGGGCAGGGAAATTATTCATTTTAGGAGAAATACATTATTTAATTATCAAACAGAACATCAGAATCATGATAATTTTATAAATTTGTATAAAATGCTTATCGTAACAAAACAGTTATTGTGCCCTAGTAAATTAAAAGAAAATTAATAATACCCCCCCTTCTTTTTTAATTCAGCATACATTAAAAACAATTATCCTACTGATCACTTCCCTACATCATGCCCTAATTTTAATGCAGTGGATAGGAATAAAAGAAAAACAGCCACACAGAATGTGGATTATTAAGTGTAATGCCATGAAACACACAATTGACAGTCTTAATAATTGAGGCAGGGAGGTAAAATATAATTGAAGGACAGATCTTGGTAATATTAAACCAATATCAAAATTCAAATAAATTTGAATAGGATGAAGTTCTAACCTATTAGACCAAATCTTAACTCATCTTTCATGGTTTCAGGAGGACCCCAGACATTGCTAAATGGGAGTGAGAGGAAAAGTAATTGCCAGAGTCTGCCAAAGGGCTTGTGGACTTCTGCACACCATTGCAGTCCCAGTTCTATCGCTGCTCCACAGAGTTTCCTGACAGTGTAGACAGCGCTAAGTCAACAGAAGAATTCTTCTGTCAGTCTAGCTACCAACTCTTGTGGAGATGGGTTACCTACCCTGATGGGAGAACCCCTCCTCTAGCTGTGCTGCCATAGCATCTTAAGTGTAGACAAGCCCTGAGTGAAGTCATTTAACCTTTCCAGGGGAAGCGTTTTATATAGACTCTTGTTCAGCACATTCCTTATAAACATCAGTTTATTAAACCTCACAGAATGTTTCGGAGGCAGCTATTATTGTGATACACACCTTACAAGCTGCCGTACTGTGGCATGGAGTGGTTAAGTAACAGGCCCAGAGTCACACAGTGACTGGTGGTGAGAGAGAGATGCAAATTGAGTTGTTTTTTTCCTAGTCTTGAAGCAGACAAATAAAATGATGAAACTTCCATAAAGGGAGATAAGACAGATTAACAAGCTGCAAAAGGGAAAAAAATCTAACACAAAATCATAACAGATGGCAAATTGTGCCATAGTTTGTTCAAAAGGAATAAAAAAAGTAAATAATATGAAAAATATAGCATAAAAACAGAAATGAAACAACTCTTATTATCCGAAAAGGATACATGGGACATTTAATGTGCAGCATGATATAAAATGAATGGAATGATGAGGATTATTGAAAGCAAATCCAACTATATAGGAGCCCACTGAAGCAATTATAAAGGAGCCCAGTCTAGTCTCTCTAAACCTGAATCTACAATATGTATAAATATTTTATATATTTCCTGTACTTTTTGTGAAATTGCTGAACACTTTTTTTTCCACGGAGTGCACTATATGCAAGCATAGGTGTTTGATTGTTCAGATGGATGGTGATGAGTTTAGTACAAACCTGCATTAAGAAACTACTTGTGTTACGCATGTAAGGTCCACTTAAAAGCATTGGATGATATCCTATGATGAAGTCAATAGGACAAATATTTCCTCTCTGGGCAGGTAATTTCATATTGGACCGTGTCTATGTTTCTTGCTCCTTCCTCTGAAACCACTAGTACTGGCCATCGTCAGAGACAGGATACAAGATCAAGTGAACTGCTGCTGTGATCTGGTATAGCTGTTTCTATGTTCTTTGAATCCTTGAGTCTGCACCCAATCACGACTGTGGTGGGAAGTGCCAGGTCTGGTATAATCTAGAGTGCCTGTCACAGCTGCACTCTTCCGAGAGAGTAGACATAGGATGAGAACATGGCCACAGACCTAGCTCTATCTCTGGAGCAACAAGCGTCAGGATATGGGTTACTGCATGCGGCACCATTTCAGAATCAGCCATAATTCCTCCAGAAACCCCTCCTGGTGACCCTCCTCTCAATCAGCATTTTAAGGGATCAAACTGACCCTCTATTTTTACTTGAAATGCATTATGAACTCCATGGAATCCTGAAGAAAAAAAAAAGAAACATTAGCTTGGGTCACATAAGGGCATGCCTTCCTTTTTATGCTGCATGATCTAATCCCACAGGAAATAATATGTAAAAAAGGAAAAGGTCATGCAGAGAAAATTAAGACTATTTATTGTGTTCCCATAGCCTATAATGAGACTATCTAAACTTATGGAGGGCAGTAAACAAGAAATATTGAGAGCTCCCTCTGAGAAAGGGTTTTGTTTATTTATTTTATTTATTTATTATTGCTAGTAATTTTTGCATAAATGGGATTGGAATGGCACAAGACAGTTTTAATCTGAATCTCCACATTTTTTTTTAAAACAGATGGTAAAAACAGAAGCACTAAGAAAATGGAATGTTTTCCTTACTGAATGATGTTTGCAGCTTCTCTTTAAGATGTATTGAAAGACCTGCCATCTTGATTCTGATCTTGTTCAGATTAATCTCTTTATGAAAAAAGAGCTACTTGCTTCGAATGCTACCTGAACCAGGAATCAGAAAGCACTTCACTGTATGAAGCTCCTTGAGAAAAAAATGGAAAAAACACACTCAATAATGGACAGTCTGCATCCTGGCTACATCCTCTAGATGTGTCTTCTAACCTATCATCAACTCTCACTTGTATGGATTGAGCATCACTCAACTTGTCATCCATAGCTATATCTCTGCAAAGCACAGAGATAGCATCATTCGGGGAACAGATTTGCCAATAAAGATCAGAGCCCTATGTTAGCTGCATACTAATGAGATGGTCATCAATCAGTGGAACTAGCCCAATCTCTAGGCCATACAAGCAGAATTATTTTTTTGTCACAACTTTCTCAACCACCTTCACCAAAAAATAAAACATTAAAGAGTAGGTAATAGCTGGCAAGATCAAGAGAACAGCTGGCATCAAGAAATGATTTCTTCTTAATCAAAAATCTCTACAGAATATGGGATTCTCTTGATAGCATGTAAATACCAAAGAAACATCTGATTTACAGTAACAGACAGCTATCTACATCCCAGTTGTGGATGACAGGCACTTACATGGGCAATGAGTTAATTCTCAGATATACCACTAGAACATACATTTCTATTGTGTCAGAGGGAATCACTTAGCTCATGTTGCCAAAATTGTGCTCTACAGCAATTGTTACAATTGTATATAATATCACATCATGCTGTATACAGACTACTTCAAATAACATATCTCATGAACCCGAGGGATTCACAAAGAACCAGCTGTAGAAGAAACAAGATGCTAGGGGAAAACCTGCTAGAAAGAGATGATTAAACTGCTGCTTTGGGATACAACAGTCGATAATATTACTACTTACACCAGACAGAGATGTCCAGAGATATAACCAACCTGTGGAACAGGTATAAGCAGATATATTTATGTGTGTATATATCTATTATATCTATAAATAAATGTTTTAAAGTAGTTCTTAAAATCTAGAATTTTCAATTCTATTACTGGAATATCTTCTAATTTATTTTTTAACCACAACACTAATGAAAACTTGTTTTCCAACAGAAAGTGCATAGAGCAATTAACTTCAAGAGGTTTTCAGTGCATTGAACAGGAATTTGCATCAGCGAGTCACATTATTATAGTCCTAGTAGGTTAATTGGTCTGCAATTTTGGTTCTCTTTATGTGTTGCTATCAATGGAAGGTATAAGCTTGACAAATAAGCACATACATGTTGCAGGAAAAATAAAAAGAAAGACCAGAGACAGGCTTTTGGGTAGACAGGCAAACAAACAAACTGATTCTTCCAAACTCATCCATGGAAATGGTGTATTAAAGTTTATCATCAAGCAATTTGGTTTTTATAGCCAAAGGGTAATACACAGCACCACCTTTTCATTCTTTCTAGCATGGTGAAGCAGCCAAGAGTATTTTCTTTGTGAATATGCTGCAGCCCATGTATTTCAAGAGCCAGAGTAAGAACAGGCATATAAAGCCTAAACCACCAGCCTCTTTATTATGACAAAATGCCTCCTGCAGACTCTGCACATGCAGAACTGAAATGTCTGTGCATACTGTGAGAGAGCCTCTAGTGATTACACAGAACTAATTTTAAAGAGACAGTACCACTGTCTTCTACCCACATGGTCCTTTTTTAATGCATTTTACTGATAGCTCAGAATACTTGAATTGCAAATTTCTGCTCCAGATATAGATCCTGAACACCCTCAAAGATTGGCAGCATTTACATTTGGGATCTTGGTTTGATTATAAACATAGAGGCCACTCGCATCCAGACTCAGATTTATACCCATGGGGATGAAGGGTTATTGGTCAGAGTAACAGGAAATAAAGATAAGTCTGGCCCTTAAGGGTAGGAACAATGACCTACCTCTGTCAGTCTTGTGCTGGAAACAGGAGGAGCTTCAGTCTTCTTAGCTCCACCTCTACAGTCTAACTGGTCCATCCCTGGGCTGGTCACCGTTCTGCACCCGCTTTTTCTTACTGCACCTGCCATTCCTTTGAGTTTGGTTAATTGAAGCTAGATTCCCCACCTTGCTTCAGCTTTTAGCTTTAGCTTTTCAAGGGGCCAGGAAGGACTTTTTCAACTTTGCATAACTGCCAGACAGCAGGGTGGGTTTTGTGCCTGGCAGTTATATGACAGTGTTACAATTTTTGCTGCCCCATGGGTTCACTGAGGTAGCAGAGGAGCCAGAGTTGCCATTGCAGCCCTAGGAATTGCCTTTCTTCTACCTCACTGCCCCCCTGCAGTGACCTGCAAGGCCAAGGTATGGCTTCAATATCTGGCACTACAGGAACAGAGTATCCCTAATGTAAATCTTCCTCCCCGATATGAGGAAGTGATAGGTGATCTGGGGTCATTTAAATCCTGTTCTCTGGGTTTGGTTTTTCAGGAGGATCAGAGCAGGCCTCCTGCTAAGGATTATAGGGCTTTTATAGCTATCTGATGGTTTTTATGCTTCCTCTAGTTCTTTTATGTCATAAATCATTAAGAATGGTGACTTCCGTTTATTATAATTTCAAAATATGCTATCTCATTCTCTGTGGTCAGAATGAGATAAAAGATATAACATTCAAATGACTTTTTTGGCAGGCACAAATAACTGGCAGTGCTAAATTGTGCCAGCTACTAGAAAAGTAGGCCTAAATAACTTGCCTCAGGTCACAAAGAAATTGTGTAGCAGACACAGGAATAGTACTGTGTCCATTGTTCAGGGCATGTGAAGCTCTAGGTAGCTTTGAGGTACTATGTTTTTTAAAAGTAAGGCTTAATATTAAAAGACAATATTTCACTGTGTTGCCTGATTAACTGATTCAGACCACAGTTATGCATTTTATTTATCTGTATTTTGATGTTGTAGATAGAATGGACAATTGCACTAATTTATTTTGCTGTTTATTATAAAGTCCCATTTATCCCATCACTCTGTTTCTTCTGCTTTTTGCAAAATGCTGAGGTGGGATTTTCAAAAGTACTCAGCATTGACCTAATTCTGATCCCATTTAAATCAATGGTAAAACTTCCATTGACTTCAACATGAACTGAAGTGTTGGGACAACAAAGAGCACATTTAAGAATCCCATTCTTTTTTTACTGTTACTTCATGGTGACATTTTCTTATGTCTTTGTTGTACCCTTTCTATACAGGCAGCCCGAGAAATAAAAATACACATTCTACCTTATCAATGGTAGTAAAATATATCTACCTTTTAATGTTTTATTGGAGTATCATTTAGAATTAGGGAACATAGTTTTGCACATTACACTTTTACTCTAAAATAGCATTGGTTAAAATATGTAACAGTATAAATCATAACAAATCCTATACAAGCAGCTGATTTCTTTGGACACTGTTCCTTCAAAGAGATTTATTTTACCTAGATGAAACAAAACTATTTCTTATTAGGCAAACTCCTGCCTTAAGTGTTAGCCCAAAATACCCTCCAATTTACTGAGGTAATTTTTTCAGCACATTATTAGAAGACACCCTATGTTAAGCAGCTGATTTTCATCAGTCCTTTCACTAGTCTCTGAAGAGAAGTTTCATGCTACATGTCTTAGTTTTAGCATATGTAATATTCTCTTCTAGCCCACAGCCCCAAACCCACCCCTCCACACACAAACCATGTGACCTGTTCTGCAGTTTTCTGTGTATGATGTGACATAACTGACAATTTACAGCAAACAAACTTGATTAGGAAATTTAACTAAAAAATGAAATTGCTAGCAAATGAAGAGAGAGAACTATACACAGAGCTAGATGAGGCAGATTCATTCTACAGCTGAAAGGTATAAATTCCAGAAATGTTGTTACAACCATTATAGGCATGACTTTAAAGGACCATTAAAATGCCTTTAGACTTAATGAACTAAGGATAAGCATTTCTAGTATTACCCATAGCTGCAAATATAATATCCAACTATATATTAAATATACAGCATTTCACATGCCATATACAGAATATACTCATTAAAGGAACAGTAAAGCTTGGTTGTAGTTGGAGAAATAGGTCTGTTATAATGAGATAATGTCAATAACTTTTGGAAGAAACTTACTCAGTTTACAGTTTTACCACATGGGAAGAAATGGAATAAAAAGCTTGGAAGGTGCCTAGATAATACACTGATAAGCCCCTATATATATAAAAAAAATCATCCTTCTAATTTTGTCTTATTTTATCCAAGTGCTTATTTTGGGTAGAAAATCAAGCTGGCTCTCTCATTGTTGCCAACAATAAGGATTCTGCTATTGGAATTTAGTACTGATGATGATTTTGTTGACTGTGAATATGAAAAGAATTTATCTCACACTTCCAGAGTTGTCATGCATTTGCAATGTTGAAAGTTATAGAAACTGGTTTGGTTAGTAAAGTAAACGGATAGGAAGTTAGGGGGCATGGACTGCATTCCATGTAGCCCCTAAATCTTCACGGATTTCAGTGAGTGCTTTGGGTGTACAAGGTATACAGGATTGATTCCAAAGAGAGTCAATGTGTTGAAAAAGAACACACACATACACGCAACCTGTCATTCTCTGCATTCAGTCTTGATTACAGGAAGTAAACACAAACTTGTTTTAAGAATATTTAACCTTTTCCCCCCTTAATTAAAGGTAAACAGAACTGGTGACAATTCAAGTTGTTTTCTTACATAAGAAAGCAAATGATTGTAAAATCTGTTTCTTCACATCAGTTCTCCTTTTGTTTCAATTCCAGAGTCCTAATGGGATAATTACACTAGAACTCAATTCTAAAGAGACAACTTTTAATTTGTCCACTCTTTATATTCCCCTCATAGTCAGCTGTTCTAGATCCTTCCTCATCCCTTGATGGATGACAGTTTGGCTACTTTAGTCAGCATTGTCATGTGGGCCTTTGACACTGCACTATGATCTTGTGTTCGGTTATGCTTCCCTTCTGCTCTTGAGGAAAGATGTGAAATACGAGATCACAGTTCAGCAGTGCAATGTACAAATTGTGATGAGAAGTCTCTTGATCTATTCAGGTCATACATAATGTAAGCTTGGTAATGGCCCCTTCCATTGGCCCCTTCCTTTTAATGAAGAAAGTGTGGATGTCACTAATGAAAGCTTTACAACTTCTGCAGTTAGGGTGACCAGTTAGTTTAAGATAGCAAGTGTGAAAAATGGGGATGGGAGTAGGGGGTGATAGGTGCTTATATAAAAAAAAGCCCCCAAAATCTGGACATCTGATCACCCTATCTGCAATATCACAATTACCAGCAACTATGTGGGTATCACTAAGAACAATGATGAGGTTATCATTCAACTATTTTATAAGAGGAATAATGGTGGTTAAGGCAATGCCCTGGATCTCAGGAGATTGAGGTTAAATTCCCACCTCCATAGTCTTCCTGTGGGACCTTGGACAAATTACTTAATCCCTCTGTGCCTCTGTTCCCCATCTGTAAATTAGGGATATACGTCTATTCTCCAAGCTTATGTCTGTCTTGTCTATTTGGATCTCCGGGGCAAGAACTGTCACTTACCATGTATTACTACAGTGGCTAGCACAATGGAGCCCTGATTTAAAGTGGGGCCTCTAGGCACTACTTGAACACAAATAATAATGATAATAATAACTACTACGCCTAGCCCTATTAGATTTGAAATTGCAAGTGGAAAAAAGATTGCAATGATAATGTGCTCAGCCAAATCTCTGAAACCATACTAAAATTCACACTTACCTTATTGGAAATCAGTGAATTAGCTTTTGTGGAGAAACTACCTTGAAAAAGACCTGACATGTTATGAATGGGTGCCACAGTAAGGCCATTCAGAGAACATACAGTATTTGCCTTTTACTTTCCGGGAAGAACTGTTATTATCCCAATTGGATTTTGTAAGGATATTAATGATCAGCAACTTGTTTTTGTTTGTTCTTTTATTGTAACCTGATGCTCCTAGTCTAGTAAAGCTGATAAAAGTGTAAAACAAAAGAAAAACATAATTATAATGTGTACCTTTAAATAGCTGCTGGTTGAAAGTACTGAATACCTTTAAAGTGGTGTTTTCTGATAACTGGATATACCAGCTTTCATGTCCCTTTTTCACCAAGAGAAGATGTAGGAAAACTATTAGAGTTCCATTTATAGTCTCCTGATGGAATGTAAGGTCAAAGGAAAATGGAAGATTGTTATTGTAAACAACCACAAAACCTCTAGGGAATGCATTAGACCACTGGTGGGTTTTTTTTCCCCTCCCCTTCTTATTTTTTTATTTGTAACTGATGATATTTTCTCTTTGTTTAACTAAAGGTTTAGTTTTCCTTCTTAAATGTACACTGTTCTTTGTTATTGGCATTGATTTACTCCTGACGTCGTATTAGCTGTCCAACATGTCCTATTCAGAAGATGCAAAATCATCTCAAAATGTAACTTGGATAAACAAGATGAAATAGCTCATTTCTCCAAATTTCCAATTGCTTGTCAATGCTTGTAAGGGAATATTTTACCCCAGTACTATCATTGGTGACACTTATAGCTTAACTTTTTGCACATTTTCCGCATAAAGTTAAGTTATAGATGTCACCTATAAAGTAAGATTGTAAGAAATATTGATTTTCATTCTGCAGCATTTCCACAAGGAAACTGAGTTCAATAATATATCATAGTCCCCTTTCATCAACTGTTAATTTCCATTTATTTCCTCTCTGGCCCTGCTGGAGCTTATGAGAAAGGAAGCCTCACTCAGTGAGGGCACTTTAAAGGAGACATATATTGCAGCTTTGAAAGTGCCTCAAACCTATGCAGTTTAGCAGCCATAATGCTTCATTTTATATGACCTCTCTAGAAGATTAGGCAAACGTATTCTGTCCATTACTGCCATAGTTTCTGCACCTATCTACGCATATTGGGTCCCTGCTAGTTCAGGCTCTGTCCAGGGGTAGGTAAAACAGATTATAATAGACATACTAGTTGCATACTCAGATGTAGCAAAACAAACCTTCCACACTCAGTAAGATGAAGGTTACAACTTTCAAGTCTTAAATGGATAACAACATATTTGCAGTTTTATTTTGCATTTTTACCTTATCAGTAAAATAAAGAGAACAAGTTGCTTGAAAAAGGTTAAAGAAAAGAAGAGTATTCTCTATGTAGACCATTCCCCTCTTAAATCAGGTGAGGACAGATGTATTGCAGAGGATGTACAGCATCTAGGCACTGCATTACTCACTGCAAAATGAACCAAGACTCAGGGATTTGGAAGAGATGGATTTCGAAACTAATAGTTGTAATGGGAAAGGCCTTAAATGAGAACAGCCATCACCCAGTAGACATTTGCAAACCAGTATCTTTAATAATATGATATTTCCTGTAGTCAAAATAAATTTAAGATCATCACATTGGATGGGAATACTTCAATATACATTTCTAATTTATTTCCCCTCCATTAGGAATCCTGATCTTGATCAGGCTCTCTAGCCACTATTACAATATAATATAACTAATACAAAATAATAGCATTTTACTACACATGTGGTTCCTTTGAAATTAGTGGGACTATTTGCATAGTAGCAGGTATGTCTCCTCATCAATAAGCGCTGCAGAATTGGGTCCAAATAAAATAAACAATTTTTTAAATACTTCTGCTGTATAATAAAAGAAGCTGTATCTAGACGGATGCCTTAAGCATTATGCTGCTACTGCTGGAATGCTTGTTGCTTTTGGGGGAGAGGGGTGGGGGATTTGGTCCACGAGATTCAGTCCCCAAGTGATGTTCCCATTGATATGGGTGAAGACACTGACATTCATATGTCCAATAACTTCATGTTACAAAATATTATTTGTCAGGTGGAAAACTTAGTTCTGATTTTTTTGTATAAGAGTTTAATTTTTGACTAAATTAATTTTTTTGTGGAAAGTGTTTGCTTTCCTTGAATTTCTTCCAGTTTTTCACTGGAAAACTGATAAACATTTTTTTAAAAAATTGGCTGAAAACTGCATTGTTTTCTTTCTGCAAAAAATGTTTCAGTTTTCAGTAGTTGTGAGGACATTTTTCTTTTTTTGATGAAAAGGTGAAATTTTCTACAGATGGAAAAATCATTTCTTAACACCTCTCTTGTTAGCATCAGTTTCCACTGTTTACTGTCTTTCTTTTTGCTTAATCTAAAGGGGAGGCTAGAGCATTAACTTTTTATTTCGTGACACTCAGACTTGAAATTAAAAATTCTGCTCTTAATTCCTCTTTCGCTTTTTAGGTGTATTGTTTGTAAAATAAACATTTATTAGTTATGTCCTATAATGAGTTTCTCATATTTTTCTGGCATCGTGGGTTTCCTTCAGTTTTTTTCCCCCTTAAATTGAGCTCAGTGCTAATCTGGCAGGTCAGTAAAGCTTTTGAACTTTGATTTGACCTGAAATTGAAGATGAAAATTTCATGGTTTCCCTCTGTCCCAAAATTTTGTAAACTTACCATGTACTTCTTCTGTAATGAAGTGAAGCCAAAATAAGGGATGAGGAAATTCAGTAAATAAAATATTAATTACTGTACCTATAAAAATGTTAATGAACTTCAACCTAAAATGCCAACAGAAAAATGGGTGTAGTCTTGATATGCTTGACTGACGTACCCAGTGAAACAAGGCAATATTTACTCAGTAAAAAAATAAAACAGACTTTCCAAATTGTAAAGACCAGTGACACGTTTTCTACCACAAGCTCAAGTATGTGGAATAAATGCAAACCAACTCAAAGCTAGAAGCAAGCAGCAGCTTTGTTAGGTGCCTGCAAACAATTTTTTCAGCATGAATCGCTGCAGTAACAAGATGCACTACAAACGAAGTCCTTATAATTTGTCATTATTCATATTTTCGGAGCAAACCTTTTAGCCATTTAACAAATCAATCATATTAGTTCTTTCCATTAGCTCAATACTACTGAATTTAATGCCTTTTCTTTTTTTTTAAATGCAAGATATTTGTTTCAATTTGATATGTCAGTACATACAAGGCAATCCCTTGTTTTGCCACTAACTAAGATGTTCCACTGAGTAATCATTAATGATTTATGATTAATTTAGAAGGTGTCTGTTATAAGGCCTCAAAGCATCATACAGTAAAAAACAAAACGCACATAATTCAAAAAACCGCAAGTAGTTCAAATGTTCAATCAGACTGAACCCTGGAAGTGACAATGGAAAGAAATTTGACAGCTCTCAAAACAAGCCCTCCATCAAAGGACCTGATCCTGCACCACTGATGTTAATGCAACCTTTTCCATTGATTTCAACAGGCACCGGATATGACACAGACAAAGAGATCAATTCCTTAATGGTACAAAATGTGATATAAATGGGGTAAGAGGAAGGGAAAGATAGCACATGCAAAAACAAGGGAAGGAGACCCCCCAAATGTTAAATTAGACTTGCAGCATGTTCTAATGAACTGTCATCAGTCTGACACATTTCAAAAGTACTAAATACCATTTTATAGGATATAATTTGTGTTTACATTTCCTTACCAGATCATAGGTTTCAGATCAACACGTTATTCTATGCACTGAATTCTGTTTTAATGGAAGTGTAAATAAATATTCCAGTTTGTAAATCTCTTATCTGTACAAGCTAACCATTGTTCAGAGTATTTCCTTTTATTAACGATGAGTCACTTTGTAGCTTGAAATGTGTGTTTTTATACTTTAGCTCTCATGTACAACACTTGACAATACTTATTTAATCCTATAAAGATAAAAATCATTGTTAAATAATTATATCAGTGCATGTGTAGAAAACTGCAAATCAACTCAGTGCCTACAATGCCAGGAAAGTGGCACATTGATAGCAGATTCCTTCCCCAAAGGGTTTTTATAGTATAACAGGAGGAGGATGGCAGAACAAGTAAGTCTAAATATGCCATACACAGAGTGGTGAGTGGCTACTAGTGCACGAATGCTTCATTGAGGAGGCTTCAGTGGCTTCTCCAAAATGAAGATGGACAAAGGCTGCAGAACATTAATGAGAAGGATGGGGTTGTAGTAGAGCATGTTGGGCCCTTTAAAGCAGAGTTTATGAAACTGGGGAGAGAGGCATGACCCTCTGGGGTGGCATGGAATGAATTCAGGGCAGGGCCATGAAAAGCTTTAGGGGGAAAAAATGCACTGCACACATTCAGATCTGGGCAGCTGGAGAACGGCTGCTTTTGACTGGGCACCCAGCTCTGAAGGCAGCCCCACTGCCAGCAGCAACGAAGAAATAAGGGTCACATGGTATGGTATTGCCACTCTTACTTGTGCTGCTGCTGTCAGCGGCACTGCCTTCAGAGCTGGGCACACAGCCAGCAGCTGCCGCTCTCCACTCTACCTTCAAGAGCTGGGCAGCGGGAGAGTGACAGCTCTTGCGCTCTTGCCTGGGAGCCTAGAGGGAGGTCAAGCTACTACAGATACAAAGAAGTGAGGGTGTGATCAAATAAGTTTGAGAACCACTGCTTTAAGGATGGGTGCCACTAGCCAAGGAGTTATTAGGCTCAGCAAACTCCATTACAATGACGGCAGTGAAGTATGCGTGGATAAAGAAGATAAAGGAAGTAGGGAGGTGACAAGTATGAACAAAGAGTAGCAAATAGGAAGCCTGTAGGAGCGTATAAGAATGGAGATGCAGGCAGGGGGAGAATTATAGACATCTATGCATGTGAGGTAAGAGGGAGCCAGTGAAGAAGTATCAGGAGGAAAGACCATGATCAAAATTGTGGTAAAGGAAGATTGTCTAGACCAGAAGTCGGCAACCTATCGCACGCGTGCGAAAGATGGCATGCGAGCCAATTTTTAATGGCACGCTGGAGCCTGCCGGGACTCCAGCGTGCCATTAAAAATCCTGCCCAGCCCGGCCCGCTCTCCTCTGCCCTCTGCTCCCCCAAGCAGGGGCAGGGAGCAGACTCGTAGCTGAGCGCACGAGGTGGGCAAAAGGTCCCACTCTCCCGGCACGGCAAGCCACGAGGTCCGCGCTCCCAGGCGCGAATGCGGGGCCAAGTGCAGCAAGCTGCCGGCCCCTCCCCCACCTTAGCCCTTCCCCTGGAGCCCTGCCACCGTGCATAACACTCTAGGGGGTCGGGGCTGCGTGCTCCTGTGGGGCAGCATATCTAGCTCTGTGTGGAGCCTCATGGTAAGGGGCCCAGGGCTGGGGGGGTTCTATAGGGGTGAGGGCAGACAGGGGACAGGGAGCAGGGTGAGTTGGATGGGGGGGTGGTTAGGGCTGGGAGTCTCTGAAGGGGGCAGTCAGGGAGCAGGGGGGGTTGGATGGGACATGGGAGTCCCGGGGATTGTGAGGGGGCAGCGTGTGGAGAGGGGTCAGGGCAGTCAGGGGACCAAGAGCAAGGAGGGTCCTGGGGGGGCAGTTAGGGTGGGGGGGGGCTATGGAGGCGGTGTTCAGGGGACAAGGAGCTGGAGGGTGTATGAGTCAGGAGTTCTGGGGATGCTGTCAGGAGGCAGGGGTGTGGAGAGGGGTTGGGGCAGGCAGGGAGTAGGGGGGTTGGATGAGTCAGGAGTTCTGGGGGTCCTGTCAGGGGGCAGGGAGTGGTTGGATAGGCATGGGAGTCCTGGGGGTCTGGCTGGGGACGAGGGTGTGGATAAGGGTTGGGGCAGTCAGGGGACAGGTATGGGGTAGGGTCCAGTTTGGGGACAAGTATCAGGGAGGCTTAGATAGGGGGTGGGGTTCTGAGGGGCAGTTGGGTGCAGGGGTCCCAGGAGGGGGTAGTCAGGGCATAAGGAGCAGTGGGGTTGGGAGTTCTTAGGGGGGCAGTCACCCAGCCCTCTGCCCTGACCCCCGACCCCCCACACACATACACCATGCCCTCTGCCCTGAGCCCGGCACACCCCCTAGGCCCCTGCCATGAGCCCTGTACTCCCTCATACACACCCAGCCCTCTGCTTCGCTCCTTCTTCCCCCCCCCCCGCACAACCCTAGCCCTGACTCTGGCACCCCCACCCATACTAATTCCCCCTCTGCCCTGCCACCTACACCCCCCCCCCACCATACCCAGCCCCCAGCCCTGACTCCAGCCCTCTGGGTCCTGGTCACCGGCCCCGCACAGCCTGCTGCTGGTCTGGGGTTCTGGCTGACGGAAAGATTGCTGACCCCTGGACTAGACAAAGCAGCAAAGAGTTTTGTGGCACCTTATAGACTAACAGACGTATTGGAGCATGAGCTTTTGTGGGTGAATACCCACTTCTTTGGATGTCCTCACCCACGAAAGCTCATGCTCCAATACGTCTGTTAGTCTATAAGGTCCCACAGAACTCTTTGCTGCTTTTACAGATCCAGACTAACACAGCTACCCGTATGATACTTGTCTAGACAGAAGCATTTTGAACTGAGTGGAGTAGTAGGATGTGGAGGTAACATATGACAGTGGGGCAAGCAAAGGAGAATTACAGCATTCAAAACTTCAGCATGGACCAAAATCAGGATGGAGATGACAGGATGAATTTTCAAGACCATTTCATCTGTGATTTAGCCCTAACTAGAATGCAACTTAATATCCGCAATTCTTTCCCAAGTAAGTGAACTCTTTTGAGAGAATAATTATTGTTAGTTCAGCGTTACAAAATATAATTGCTAAAACAGATAAAACCTTCATCCCATTATAGTTATGAGAGTTTCCCATTATTTTAAATGTAAATCTGGAAGCACTAATTTGTTGATTGGCTGTGAATTATAATACCAATTTGACGAACCAGAGAGCTAAACCCCAGTTCTATAAATGTAGCTATTAAAATGATGGGAGAAGAGAATGAATGCTCATGACAGCTGGTACTTATGACAACTTTCAGAGAAACTTCGGGCTACCTAAACTTCTCAATGAAAACAATTCAAAGTCCTTAAAACCAAGAAAGTAAACACAGGATATCGATACTACATAATTAGCTTAATAGGTAATTAAAACAAATTGTTGATCTGGATTCTGTCTGCTTGTGTCAAACAACTTGAAATAAAACACAGATCTGATGTCATTTTTCTATAATTCCAAATAAGTCTATAGAGTCCTACATGACTCAGACAGAAGAAAATACACAATAATTGTAAATTGTATCTGATGTATCTGATGGGCATTCATCACTTTGTTTTCTATTGTGGGAGACCAATTGTGCTCTGGGACTCTGCCAAAAGTATCCTACAATCCCAGAGGCTCACTTTTTTCTCCCCTGAACAGTCAAGTTTGGTGGACAGTCAAGTTTTCCCACACTGCCCCACAAACAAAGGGCTAGAGCACCCACAGTTTGGGATGGCACTAGGAAGTTCAGTAAGCCTGGCTGTCACCTGACCAGAGGACCAA
Source organism: Chelonoidis abingdonii (assembly GCF_003597395.2). NCBI lineage: Eukaryota > Metazoa > Chordata > Testudines > Testudinidae > Chelonoidis > Chelonoidis abingdonii. Next base: position 112,639,194 of record NC_133770.1, read on the forward strand.
TCAGGGGACAGGATACTTTCAAATCTTGAGGGAGGGAAGTTTTTGTGTGTGCTGTTAGAATTTGGTGGTTGTTCTCTCTGGGTTCTGAGAGTGACCAGACATGCAACAAAGTTTCTCCCCAATCTCTCCGATATAGGCTCTTATAAGTTCAAAATAGTAAGTACTAGGTAGATAAGGCGAGTTAGGCTTATGTTGTTTTCTTTATTTGCAAATGTGCATTTGGGATAAGAAGTTCAATTGTGTATTTGGTTGGAAGGAGTTCAAATCTGTATTTTGCTGAAAGGATTTTAATTGTGTACTTGTATACTTAGGCTGGGGGGTGTTCCAGTGTCTATAGCTGAAAGACCCTGTAACATATTCCACCTTAAATTTACAAAGATAACTTTTTACTGTTTTTTTCTTTAATTAAAAGCTTTTTCTGTATTTAAGAATCTGATTGTTTTTTTTTTATTCTGGTGTGAGACCCAAGGGACAGGGTCTGGATTCACCAGGGAATTGGTGGGGAGAAAGGAGGGGAAGGGGAAAGAAGGTTAATTTCTCTCTGTGTTAGGATTACTTTCTCTCTCAGGGAGAGTCTTGGAGGGGAGAGAAAAGAGGAGGAAGGTGAATTTTCCTTTCTGTTTTTAGATTCAAGGATTTGATTCAAGTGATTTCCAGGTAACCAGGGAGGGGAAGCCTGGAAAAGGCAACGGTGGGGGAAAGGGTTTACTTTTCTTGTGTTTAGATCCAGAGGGTCTGGGTCTTGGGGGTCCCCGGGCAAGGTTTTGGGGGGACCAGAGTGTACCAGGCACTGGAATTCCTGGTTGGTGGCAGCGCTACAGGTTCTAAGTTGGTAATTAAGCTTAGAGTAATTCATGCTAGTACCCCATCTTTTGAACGCTAAGGTTCAGAGTGGGGAATTATATCATGACAGCAGTGTAGACACTGGGGCTTCAGGGTTCAACAATCCCCAACCTGGGGTTACAAATGGGGTAGATGCTCAAACCCTAGGTTAACAAACCCAGGGTCTTCTAACTTGAGTTCAACTAACCCTGATCTTACATTGGAGTATAGACATACTTCAAGGTCCAGATAATGGGGTTGTTTGATAGTTTAACTTTGTAACCATCTTCTGCTTTTCTGTAAATATATCCCTCTCCAACCAATAACTGCTCCCTCAGAGCAACCACTCACCTGCAACAGTATTTCCTGTACTAAGCCTATGTTAGGTCAACATTTCTGAGCCAGTGGTAAGGAACCAGGTCCTCTTCAAACACCTGCTTCTCTTCTAGTCTGGCCAATAGGGGTAGACACTATAACAACATTGCCTCCCTCCCTCCAATTCTTGGAATTAAAAGCATCACCTCACAAGCACTACTGAAATCTGGAGTTGCAAACATCAGGATTGTAATATGGATCTCCCACTGGGCAGCACTGTGTATCAGAAAGTGGGTTTGACTAGATATCATTAAAAGATGAGAGCCTCACCTCTGCTCTGGCCTCTTTATGCCATGTAAGAGGACTGGAGTGGTACAAAAGTGTCCCATGAGCCATGTATCTAGCTGGGGGATGATACTCCCATGCAGGTGTAGCCCACTAGTGAGTGTGTTACAGGTTTCCCTCTCTACCAATCTGCAAAAGATACATTTACAATTGCAGCATAATATAAAATGCAATGTGAGCACAGGTCACATCCATTCCCATGAAGAATAAAATATAATAGAAATATTAATATATTATGCTAAGCAAGCAAAATACATTGCCAGCTTTATCCATGTTGATCAGCTGATTATCTTAAGACCAGTATTGGGAACAATGATATTTTCAAAATGGTCACTATATCAGATAAAAGCAAAATCATTAGACACTTAATGGAAGATGTTAAAACAACAAGTAAATCTTTGAAGATTGAGAAAAAAGGATTAGACAGTATGCTATTAACTGCTTGGCTACTGAACTGCTTGTATGGTATTCACTAAACAATTTTAGGTGAACTTTGGCTTTTTGGTGTGTGTGGGAGGAACTTCACAAAGTACCATTATTTGAGAGTCCACTTATGATTCAAAAATATTTAATATCAAAAGTGCGCAAAGGGCTTCTATAAATCAGTGATAGTATCTGAGATTCAAAATTTGGCACCAATGTTTTTGAGTAGGCAGAATATGTGTATTAAAAAGTTTATTATATTAAAGCCAATCTCAGCAGAATTTTGGGGGGTGAGTGTTAGAGGGGGTGACTCATGAGTTTTGAACACTTTGGTTTCTCAGTACTGCTCCTAGTATGTGGTCCCTCCAAAAAGGAGCTGAGTCATACTGCTGCAAAGGCGCTTGTGTTGCTTCTGAGCCTGGTTACACAAAGGATGTTTCATGTCAAACCAGTACCTTTCACAATCATTACAATCTGAAGGGCGGGGGGGATTCTCTCTCTCTCTCTTTTAACAATACTATCAGTCAGAGATATTCATAACTAGAACTAGAATTAGGATTCTAATTTTAAGGCTGGTAATAGATGTCACAAAATGTCTCTGTAAAAAACTACTGGCAATGAATACCATGGGCAGGATTTCCTGGTTGACATCTTCCTAGAATGACATTCACATCAAGAAGCAGCTAAACTCCATTCCTAACAGGTAGTTTAAGAGTCATAACTTGGTAGTGAGAAAAGAAGGGGTAGAAAATATAGGCAGAGGAACTGGAAACATAGTGAAAAGACAAGTGATCGCCTAGGCATCTACTCAATAAACTTGCTTCCCACCAAGCCATTGTGAAGATGTACTCAATATCCTGTGGGGTCTGGGGCTCGCCAAACAGCGTGTTACGCACTATAGAGTGGGGAATGGAATCTCAGCCCCTCATTGGAACAACTGGGATGAAAAATGTTACAAGGTGAACTTCCTGGAATTTTCCTCCCTCTTAGTCCCCTTCACCAAGTTTTCCTGTGGAAGGAGGCCCTCATGACCTGTACATATAACAGACCAACTAAAACCCATATTTGTACATAAGCTTGTGTACTAACTGAAAATATCCCTAAACAAGAAAAATAAATTGAAAGAGAATTTATGAGATGATACAATGTGCTAATAAATTCACTCCCCCATCACTGATAAAATAGGACAAAGAATTATAATGATCAACTACCATTAAAGGCCAATCTTTAGTAAAGATACCATCCAGCAACAGAAAGATACCATTCATCACTCCATTCGCTCTCAGAAACATAGGGCCTGATCTCCTTTCATGCCAGTTTTGCCATAGCACAAACCCACTGATTTCAACAGAGTAACTTCTGGTTTATACCTTCTTAAGGGCTGGATCCTCCTAGGTTTACTCTGCCTCCAAACCAGAAAAGAGTTAACTCCCACTGCCATAATGTGGCTCTTTGTCCCCCTCTGGTGGTGAGACCATATATAGAGCAAGGTTTATGAGTTTTATACTGCCTCTTGGATGCCCAGGATTAGTTCCTGCAGACAATCTGATGGAAGGAGGAGAGTATTTACAAGTGACTGGGAAGTCAGTGGATTACCCATGTGTTTAAATGTTTAGCTGGATTAGGGCTGGATTTCTTAGCACTTTGCAGGTTGAAGCCATAACTGAGAGATAATCTACTCCATATTCCTTCTACTGGTTCAGGTTAGGCATGTGATCATTATTCCTACCGACATTTAGTTGAACAAGAAAACAAAACATGTATGTGTTTTCTTGTCCTCTTTTCTTCCTATGATTTAAACTTTATAATTACTAAGAATCTGTTTATCTTCTTCAGAGGTCTGCACAATTTATCAATACAGGAATATTTTGCCTATGTGCCAAATCAAATGTTATCTTGACAAGCAAATAGTCTACTTTCTTTATGCTTAAGCAATTTACTGAAGGTTTGATATTGCTACTAATGCAAGACACCAGATCTCACTTAACTATCCTCTGCAGATGTAATTAAGTGCTTCCAAATGTTTTGCTTAATTGCGTTCCTTAATGTTCTGAGTGATGTTTTGCTCCTTTCCTCCAGTTACAAATTGCATTTATAGCTTCCAGTAATGCCATTTATCATTGCAATTTGCTTAGCTTGAAATGTGCTCCATTAATTAGTTCTTTTCAAGTCTTTTAAAAGAAATGTCTGGAGATCATTAATTCTATATAGGCAATTTATTATTGCTTAGGAGAATTGCATATTGTGGTCTTCCTTCCCACCACCCCAAACTTCTTTCAATATTTCCCTGTGTAAAATTGTCTTACATGATCACCTTGCAAGCCCTGTCCTATGAGTGTCATTCTAGTTTTTATTATTACAAAAAGCTCCCAAACATTCCATGACTAATCCCAACAAATAGCACTTGGAATCCAATTTTTTTTAAAATGTATTTATTTATTTTGCAAACTGTTATTCCAAAATGAGTTTGTAAAGCTGCTTATATTACCAAAATGAGCTCTTTCCTTGATTTATTGGTAAACAACATGGCAATGATGAAAGTGCACAGTACAAAGGAAGTCAATGACACAAATAATGGACTAGCTCACTGTACAATTATTAATCTGGAGAAGAAAAGATCACTCCATTTTTTCTACATCAACTTTTGGAATAAACTGAAAATACAAAGCTCAACTCGCATTCTCCACTGAGTTCGGCACTCTGACCAGGTTTAAGGTTCAGATCTTGCAAAGGATAATGCGAAACATTGTGTTCATCGGTAATCTCACTGAACTCAGTACCTTTGAGCATGTGAGTAAGACTTTGTAGGATCAGAGTTTTAGGAATGGGAGGGTCTGCTGACAGTATTACAAGAGAATTTCCAGGCCTATATATTCCCGTTCTGTACGTTTTTCTTTTGAAGAGAATGAAATAGCTAATAAATACATAAAAATATTAGACCTTATTCTCCTCTCACTTACACTGGTATAATTCAAAAGTAGCTCTATTGACGTCAATGGAGTTACAACAGCGTAAGACGTGTAATCTGGAATAAGTCCTGCTATGTACTGGAACTGCAGGCACCTGTCTGAGGAACGGGTATGTTAAGAAAGATAAATTTGTCATGACATTGAAGTTATAGAATAAATCTGAGATCTTATTGTAGCTACTAGGTAAATTGCCTTATTGTAACTACTAGGTGAAATGCATTCCATACACCATGGACTTCCAGCATGAATCATTATAGGAAAGATGTGGACATTTTGCTTTTCATACCTATTTTCAGAATCCCTTGAAAATGTTCTATGACAATGAATTGGTCAGTTTACTGTATCATCTATTTTTATAAAAAATCCCTAGTTTGAAGAAAGCTCTGAGATTGACCTGTGTTATGTTTGCGTAAAGGGCGCTGTGCTTTATGTTGGTGAATGAGCTCACCGGGGCACTACTGTTAGTACCCAGGAGTTGTTGTCTAGAAAAGAAAGGATTCACTCTGAGTCCAATTCAGCTTCCTCCTGCCTAGTGGGCAGTTTGTCTGTATTTCTCCTGTTCCTGACAAAACCAAAATAAGAGAGTTCATTTTTGCCGCTGACTGTAATGGCCTTCACTACACAAATAATTTTTCTGGTGACAAGGATGTGATACTGTTGAAAATTAAAGACAAGCAGCAAGATTCTGGAACCACACCCAGTAGAAAATCAATCTCAAGAATGACTAGCAGACATTTTAGTTAGAAGGCTGCCATCTTGGAATCTGAACCAACGTTGTGCACCTGCAACTTGAAATGGTCATATTGGTGCATATGAAGAACTTTGATGTAAGTCAACATGAATCACGGAATTCTTATTCAGAAAAACATTCTTATTATTTTGAAGCAAATATCAACTCCAACCATAAATAGGCTGGTCTCTAGATCATCTGCAAGGCCAGGACCTTCAACATTATACAATCACTCATTGCACCTGCTTTGCCCCAGACCAAGGCATACGATGAAATCATAACTTTGTTGAAGGCTGTAACAGTGTGAGACGCACCTCTGCAGTGCCTCCTGCTGGATTCCTGGAAATTAGCTCTTTTTCCAGCTCCGGAGCACCCTCTTCAGGCCGGTGTCCTGCTTGCTGTTGGCCCCTGTGTCCCTCCTGGACCTTGGTGCCCTCTACCATGGGGTTCTGCCCACTGCAGCAACCCCCAATCTGGGTTTCCCCGCTCAGGGGGTTGAGGGTTCCCCTTCCCCCCCATGTCTCAGTGGCTACTGCCAGTCACCAGCTAGCCCCTGCTCACTGGGGTAGACTGCAGTCTGTAAAGGCTACCCATTATTGGCAAGGGGGAGTTGGACCTGCTGCCTTGGCCTATCCCTGGGCTGCCCTCTGCAATCCCAGTACCCTTCTGGGCCTTTAACAAGGCCTGCAGCCTGCGCGGTTTCCAGGCCAGAGTTCCCCAGCTCCCCTGGCCTTCCCCCAGCCCTGCTCCACTCTAGCTACCCTGTAAGCTCCCAAGCAGCCAGGCCCTTCCCTCTCTACAGGCAGAGAGAGACTCTGTGCTCCTGGCCCACTGCCCTCTTATAAGGGCCAGCTGGGCCCTGATTGGGGCATGACCCCAGCTGAGGCTGCTTCCCCAATCAGCCTTGGAGCTGCTTGCCCCAGCCACAGCCCTCACCCAGGCTGTTTTTAATCCCTCCGGGCAGGAGTGGGGTAACCTATGCCATCTGTCAGTGTTCAACTATTTCAATTTCATAAATGAAATCAATGAGCTCATGAGGGCTTCACCGCCTAGATGTGTCACATCGCCACACATTGTAACTCTGATAATTTTCTCAATGACATGCCGTGAAATTGCTTTGTCTGTGGAGATCAAGATGAAGAACTTCAATGCTGTCTCCTTGCTGAGCTGAATTTAACATTTTCCATTGCACAGGAAAAGTCTTTGGCCACCAAAAATAAGGAAATTGCTGTTGTGGCAACCAATGTGAATGCTGTCCATCAGGATCAGAAAGATGATCATCTTTCTACAAACTCAATGAAACAATAGGAACTCAAATCACATTAATGTCATTGGACAAGTTTAATTGTCCGAACATCTGCTTAGGCTGATGAGGACAGTATCCACACTCTGCTTGCAGATTGAAAGACATCAAGTGTTGTTTCTGCAAGAAGAAAGGTTACCTTGAATTAGGCTATCAAAGGTCAACAGTATGAAGCAAAAGAACCATAAGAAGTATTCTCGTTCTCAAGCAAACAACCTCAACACTTCATTCAACAATGATGTCAAGAATCTTCATCCCATTCAGAGCATCCACGACAATGAATCTCGAGTCTCTAAAATGTTTGTGACAGTGTCCATCAATGGCACTGAGCGACAATAGAAGTTGACTGTGTTTCAGTCAACAATGAGGACACATTGTTATTGTTTTTTCCACATTGTCCTCTCAAATTTCCACATCCATCACAGAGCCTTTGGACTACAATGGACAAAGTGTCGATCTCATCAGAAACTCTGATCTGAATGTTTGCTACGGCTTTTTCTGTGAAAGATTGCCTCTCATTGTCAAGAAAGGTCATTGTGAAAACCTTGTAGGCATGAAGTGGTTCACACCACTGAGAGTCAGCATGCATGGCATCCATGGTCTCAACAAATAGCAATTAAGAAAGATCATCAACAAACTCCCTCAAATGTTTTCTGAAGACTGGGAGATTACAAGGGACTACCAGTGTCATTCCTTCTGGATTCAGCAGTCATGCCAATCCCTATGAAGGTCAGGAACATACCATCTGCCCTACATTCAAAGATTGATGCAGAGCTAGAGCATCTCCTTGCACAGGGAATCTTTGATTCTGTTACACATGTGAAAAGGGCTATGCCGATAGTACCCATACTCAAGCCAAATAGAAATGTATGAATCTGTGGAGATTATAAATGCACTTTGAATTGGGCACTCAGACAGCACCCTAACTCAGTGCCTTTTGTTAACCAACTACCCTGTTCTTGCTGGAGAAGGAGTCTTTGCCAAACTTGACCTTTCATAAACATATCAAGAACTGATAGTTGACAACAATGCTACAGATGTCCAGATGATTCTGTCTTAATGAAGAGCATTTTGAGTTAAGTGCTCCAGTTTGGAATTGCCATTGCACCTGGAATTTTCCAATGCTTCACTAAAAGCTACAGAGCTGGACCAAGGTCCAGATCACAAATGGACTAGTTTGGCACAGCCACATCGACCTGCTAAGAAAACATTAATCTCTGAGCAACCTTACTCCAGAGGATCCTTCAGATGTGTCTCCTTTAGAGCCAACAATGGATTCTTTGTTATCAGTGCCACCTCTAGTCTCTGAGCTTGCTGAAGGTGCTACTCAGAGGGGACAATTCTCCTGTCTCACCACAGGTCCATGTTGAATCACAGTAAAAAAAAGACCATGCATTACAGAGAGCATTGAACAGGAAGTGGCTGGGGTCTGTTTGGAAGCTAAAGAAGCAGCCACTGAGAAACATGGGAAGAAGAGATTGGAGAAAAGTCAGAAGCAGGAACAGACACAGAGCCATGTGTGGAACAGGCTGTGAGCACTGGATGTTATAGCTTGGTACAAGCAGAGCCATCCCTAGGGTGGTGATGGCGCCTGGACAAATCACCCAGTATGCTGCCTCCTGCCCAACCTGGGCTAGGGCTGCCCCCCACACTCCCTGGCCTCCACATTTGAATAATGTTTGGACTGGGGTGGACACACAGGGTGGGGGAGTTGTGGGTGCAGCTGGCCTGGCAGAGGCAGGGCTGGACACACCACACTGCCTCCTGCTCACTGGCTGCTTCTGCCTGCTCTGCTCATGACAAACAGCTTCTTTCCTCACCCCATCTGACACTGTGATGTCGAAGCATGGGGGCCCCCAAAGCATGGGGCCTGGAGTGGTCACCCCGATTTGCCCTACCCAAGGGATGGCTCTGGGTGCAGGCCTACGTGGGACTTGTGGGGAGCAGCAGTGGTTAGGCAGGGAGCTAGTACAGAGGGCCTGGAAACCCCCGGCACTAGCCTTGAAGAGGCCTGACTGTCAATTGGACTGCCTGAGAGACCAAAAAAAGATCTACTATAAACCCCTTTGACCTGTAACTGTGCAAGCCTCTGCACCTGCAGTATTTGCAACCTCTCTTCTTTCCTTCTAGCCCTAGTAAAATCCTTTCTCTTAGCCATGTGTCTGAGTGATTACTGGGACCTAGCAGGGCTAGCAACTTCAATGCCTAGCCTCTGAGAAGCGGTACACCAGATATGCTGTTGCACTCTCGTGTTTTGGGGGTACAGAATAACCCCAATAATTACAGCTCACTGCATTTGTGATTTTAATGGAAACCCCACCTGCAGACAATGAAGGAAGACCAATATATGGCTGTATGTCTCACTATAAAAATTTTTTTACTAGTATATTAAACGCTTCTAATATGTTTTTTCAAAAGAGATATAATAAGAAGCAGATGTAACAGAGGCTCTTCGAAAAGGAATTTGCTTGTGCTGCCTCAGCAGCTTTCTTTGAAGAGTAATAATAATTAAAAACATATAAACTATTTCTCCTTAACTAGATGTAAAATGGAATTTTAACTGTACTGTTCAACTGCAAAACAACACTGCTCCTTGTCTGACCAAAAAAACAAGTGATTTATCATCTTGATGATTCCATGTCCTAGGAGTTGCGCAGGAAAAGAAAGAGGCATTACACAAACTTGATTAATGTTTGTTTCCTGGGAAATGGAATTATAACTGAAAAACTGCCTAAAAAGAAATGAAATGTAGCAGAAATTAGAAACAATTGTTTCCTTCCAAGCACTGTGATTTAATGTGTGAAAAGGCAATAATAGAAAATATTGAGACACTATAATGAAGATAAGTGGCTGTTATTGCTAAATATACCTTTTCAATAAGTTTTTCACAGATGTTTTAGTTTTCTAATGATAAACTATCTCTTAAGTACTGGTTCATGCTGAAGTTTATTGAACATATTTAGACAAGAAAGGCCAATTTCTGAATATGAGAAAAAGTGAGTAAACTGAAAGCTATTAGGTGCCATAGGACAAAAGCTCATTTGACACCCATTGAAATCAATAGAAATACTTCTGTTGACTTCACTGGGCATTGGTTCAGCCTTTGTATACACAAAAAAGCAGCTGGATTCAGTCCATGTAAAACGGCTAGTATACTGTGATTTACAAGTGAGGCTTCAGATCAAAGGATAAATCTATGCTGACTATAAAGAAGCTGAGGTTAACATGTGCTTCACCACCTAAATGTGAGCAGCCAAGTGCACCAATGATTTTGTAGAGATGGTGTGCTAAGGAGAAAGGCAGGTGTGCAGGTGGAACTCTCTGCTGGGTGGATAGGTTCTGTTGCAGTTATATGGAAGAAAGGGGGGAAAAAGGGAATGGGGGTTATGGGACCTAGTACCCACCTCCATGACTACAGATGGCCATGTGAATTTATCTGTACTGATTCTCAGCTGCAAAACCTTGGGCAGGTTCTCAAATAATTTTAAGAAATATTTTTGCCATATTGATGGGAGGGTTTGTATACACAATTACATTGTCTTGGTCATCCCCAGGCTGGAACTAGGGACCTCTAGAGCAAAAAGCTTGATCCATTACATCTTGAGCTAAAAGGCTAAGGTCTGGAAAATGTTTGCATCACCAATTTCAGATCTGCACAGGCATTCAGGCATGAAACACCAATTAATGTCCTCCTTCTGAGGATCTAGGCTGAAAGACACATAGATGGGAACTGTATCAGAATCCTCCCCTGTGGATCAGTCACAGAAAGGGACTATCATAAGCCTCTTTCCCAAATCTGGACCTTAGCGTCCAAAAATCTAGGTGCCTAGCATGAACCCTTCTAAGCTTAATTACCAGCTTAGCTTTGATCTCGCTGCCACCATCCAAAAATTCCAGGGTTTTGGCCCCCTCTGGTCTCCCTAAAACCTTCCCTGGAGGGACCCCAA